>NW_024082465.1:0-185713 GCF_003009895.1 Hyaena hyaena
GTTTCCAATGGCTTCAGATCTTTTCTGTGTGATGTATGGGCGTGAGTGCAAGTACGGAGCTCCTTACTTCTCCGCCATCTTGCCCTCTCTCCCCAAAATGTAACTTTTAAAACCTTAAGTGTGAGAAAGCATTTGAGAATAGAGAAGATTAGTAGATAGTTCTTGTATTTCATCTTTCCAGAACCTTTACTGAATCTCCTCATGTCTACTCCCAGTTTAAATTCATTTCCCTGAGACTGAGAGAAAATGGAAGATTCTACAAGGAGCTGGGAGCACGAAGAAAGATAACAGACGTGACTGCAACAAAGGTAACAATAATCAGAACAATAACTATAACCTTTAGAGAAACCACCACTGGCCAGGCCCTTTACAATGTAGTTTCACCTTACTTTAGTTTGAGATTCACCATTACTAGCCTGGTATGGAAGAGAGGTTAAGTAACATGTGGAAGACCACACAGGGATTAGTGTCAGACTAGGGTTTATATTTAGCATTCTGATCCAGCAGCCTGAAATCCAGGTTCTGAGCTCTTAACCAGTAAGCATTCCACCTGGGAGCAGCCTGAGCCCGGGAAAGTTTGCAGAAGGCAGGCTGTAACATGCTGGTACGTGAGGCTGAGCTCACCAGGCTGCTCTTAGCAGAAGTTAGGTCTGTGAACTGTTTGAATAGTCAGCTCAGTAAAACTAAGCAAATAAGCCCCCAATACTTACTCACAAAGTAGATGTTGACTTATCAATTACTGTTCTCATATTTGGTGAGCTCTTTTTTACCTGTACCAATGGGATGTAGAAGGAGATGGGCAGCAACACTCATAATTAAGAATACCAGATTTCTTAGGGGCACCTGGGTGGCTCAGGTGGTTAAGCATCCGACTCTTGGTTTTGGCTCAGGTCATGATCTCACAGTTTGAAATGGAGCCCCACATTGGCCTCTGTACTGACAGCATGGAGCTTGCTTGGGATTCTCTCTCTCCTTCTCTCTCTCTCTACCACTACCCCATTCACACTCGCTCTTTTTCTCAAAATAAATGAATATTAAGAAAAGAGTACTAGATACTTTACACACTCTAATGTTTGCTTTTAAATACATTCTTGAAATTATTTGGCTATATCTATGTCAGGTATTGAATCCTCTTTAAGATGATAATAATCTTATATACTGCTTACTTGGTTCTGAGTACCATCCACGTATTTGTGCATGGACTCATTTAATCTTTAGGACAGCCCCTTGGAGTTGGTATTATACTATTTTACAGCTGAGCAAATGTGTTTTTTACAACTGAGGCACAGTGCTGGAGCTGGGATTCAAACACATGCCGGCTGCCTCCTACAGCACAGGGTCATTGCTGCAGAGCTGCCTTGTGGGGAGAGCACGCTCAGTAACGTCCGCTTCCAGATGAGGAGAACACCCTGTTTCCTCCAGGAGATTATACTTCCTTCTCTTGCAATTCATTCTCAGCCTGGAGTAGACTGTCTGTAGCTTATATAGGCTTTGTTCTTTAGACACTCCCTGGATAAATAAGAGAATGGGATTTCAGAAGACTTCCTTTTACAGAGTTAACAAGGGTTGAGATATCAAGGAAATGACAGTGAATTATAAATAGTAAGATCAGGGGCACCTGGGTGGCTCAGTCGGTTAAGCATCGGACTTCAGCTCAGGTCATGATCTCATGGCTGTGGGTTGAAGCCCCACATCAGGCTCTGTGCTGACAGCTCAGAGCCTGGAACCTGAGTTGGAGTCCATGTCTCCCTCTCTCTCTGCCCCTCTCCTGCTCATATTCTGCCTCTGTCCCAAAAAGGAATAAACATTAAAAATAAATGAATAAATAAATAAATAAACAAATAAATAGTAAGATCAGTTTACCCTCTGTAGTAAGTGCCAATCTAATTAACTAGAGGCAAATATATAGACAAGTATAGTTAATAGGATAGCAAACTGCAGAAATGAATGTGGGTGATTTTATTTTATTTTTAATTTTTTTAAATGTGATTTAAAAAATCACATTTTTAAAAAATGTTTGAGAGAGTGTGCACATGCACATGTGTGGGAGGGGCAGAGAGAGAGGGAGAGAGAGAATCCAAAGCTGACTCCATGCTGTCAACATGGAGTCCCATGAGCGGCTTGATCTCACAATGGTAGGATCATGACCTGAGCCAAAGTCAAGAGTCTGATGCTTTTTTAAAAATTTATTTCTGAGAGAGAGACAGAGACAGCGTAAGCAGGGGAGGGTCAGAGAGAGAAGGAGATACAGAATCTGAAACAGGCTCCAGGCTCTGAGCTGGCTGTCAGCACAGAGCCTGACATGGGGCTTGAACCAACAAACTGTGAGATCTGTTTGAGATCTGACTGAGCCACCCAGGTGCCCCAAGAGTCTGATGCTTAACCACTGAACCAACCAGGTTCCCCCCAAATCACAGCAACTCTTGAAATGGGCCAGGGGAAGGTAATTCAGCAAAGCTAGAATAAGTTATGAACTATAGGAATGTAGAGCCTACCTATCAGTTATCAATCATGTGACAGGCCACAGTAAAGACGCAGTAAAAAGGATATAAAACATTTATTTTTAGAAGATTTTCCCTCCAAAAATAGAAAAACTGTTCTATCAAAAAATTTACTTTAGGGGTTCCTGAGTGGCTGAGTTGGTTAAGTGTCTGACTTTAGTTCAGGTCATGATCTCATGGTTTGTGAGTTAGATCCCCACATGAGGCTCTGTGCTGACAGCTCAGAGCCTGGAGCCCGCTTTGGATTCTGTCTCTCCTTCTCTCTCTGCCCCTCCCCTGCTCTCTCTCCCTCAAAAATAAATTGAACATTAAAAAAAAATTAAAAATTTACTTGAAGTTTTTCTACCAAATAATTAAGAAAATCATCTTTTATTTGGTAAACAGCTTTATATAGTCCATCACAAAAAATAAATGAGTTATGTAAGCTGAATTTTTTGGCTTCTATATTTTTAGGTGGATTTGAGATAAAGTATCCACTCAATGTCCAATTTGATTCAAGAACTGATTTTTCAGCTTAGTAGTTGGCATGTAAAATAGCTGGGGTTATAATATAACCAAGCTGATATCTTTGATAATGTTAGAGGTTCATACGAATATTTAATACCTTGAGAATGTAGTTTTCATCTAGGATCTATTTTCAAGATTCTACTTGTTATTTGCTGTTTTAGGAATAAGTTTTCTTTGAAGCTCAATTATATTCTTAATTTTGGTTCCTTCTGGGTACGTTTAAAGTGAGGACAAATCTTTCCAATGGAGCATAAATATATGTGCAATCATATTCTGAAAGGATAGTTCCTAAGTAGAAGAATTTATTACTTACTTATTGCTTATTTTAGGCTTGTACATGGTCCTGGGCTAAAGCTATTACTTTTGTTGTTTTTGCAGTAGATTGACTTTGGTGTTCCAAAGAGTAGAAGTAAAGCTTTGGTGGAAATCATGTAGTATAATTCTATATTGTTAAAAACAAAGTACAGTATTTGAATTATTACAGGTCACAGAAAAAGATTGTTTACTCAATTTGCTTTATAAAATCTACATAATCTTAAAAAACAAACATGATATAAATGGAAAACAAACCAAAATTTTCATTAATATAGATCATAAACCAAAACTTATACATCCAATAAAAGAAGAGAATGCCACAATTTTAGGGCCAAAAGGAATTTTAGAGAAAATTAAGTTTAACCTCTTTAAGTTCCAAGAAGTAAATGAGAAAATGTTGAGAATGAAAAAATGAGAAAATGTTGAGAATGAAAAAATGAGAAAATGTTGTCGAGATTAAATGATTGATGAAAAATGACGCTGCCAGTTGGGTAATATGATGCACTTGGATGAGGAATTCAAAGATTAACTCAAATGTTATAGAACAATAATTTCAGGAGTGCCTGGGTGGCTTCGTGGGTTAAGCAACTGACTTTGGCTCAGGTCATGATCTCATGGTTTGCAAGTTCAAGCCCCACATCAATCTCTGTGCTGACAGCTTGGATCCTGGAGCCTTCTTCAGATTCTGGGTCTCTCTCTCTCTCTCTCTGCCCCTCCCCTGCTCACACACTGTGTGTCTCTCTCAAAGATAAATAAACATTACCAATTAAAAAAAGAAAACTAATTGTATAGGAAAAGAATTTTATCAAAACACCAATAAGAAGAAAAACCCCAGCAACCAGCCTTGTTATGAAAATGAATGATTCTTAAAATGTGGCTGAATCGCTATACTGTGTTTTTACAAATTATCCATGACTTTAGACCTTGTCTTTTAATTCTCAATTAGTTTTGCTACCTTGATTAATTTGCTCTGCTAGTGTAGCCACATTTTAGTCATTCAGTCAAACCAGGTGTTCTTTAAATGACCAGTTATTTAACCAAATCAATACTAATTTCAGTAATCAGTGCTGAATTGACAGACTCCCTGAGCAGGTTTAATATCGTTTTAGAAAAGACATTATGAAATAAATAATTTATTTATATAGATTAAAAAACAAAAGATATATCAGCTTTTTGTAATGTTACAAATTACTGCAGTTGGTATCTGTCATATTCCTCAGAACAGTTTGTACAAGAATAAGTCACAGGAATAAAAGGCAGCATAAGGAGTATAGTCAATGGTATTGTAATAATGTTGTATGCTGACAGATGGTAGCTACACTGTGGTGAGCACAGCATAATGTATACACTTGTCAAATCACTATGTTGTACACCCAAAACTAATGTAACAGTGTGTCAACTGTACTTCTAAAATACTCACTAGTTTGTACAAGTTCACACAACAATCCTGAACATTCAGTGAAATAGTTGGCTACATTTTGAACTGAATTGAAATTTGGTGCTGCTGTAGATATTGCCTAAACCAGAGAACTGTTTATTTTTTTCTGTATCTGTTCCTTTTCTGAGCTGTGTAATCTGTTTAATCTGAGCTTAATTTTGGAAAGGCTGATATACTTTAAATTTGGACACATTATATTATTTCTTACAGTTATCAAAAACTGGACAATGAACTATTCCCCTTCTCTAGCAATTCAATTATCAGAAAATGTTAACCAGTAGTAATAAAAAATGTTAATGTAATTTAAGAAACCCCACCAGTTAGAATGAAGCAGTCTGGCCAGGTCTAAGGAACCAGAGGGATCCTGCAGGACCAGCCAAGATAGCCCAAAGCTTCTTGAAGGATGGGAAGTAAGAGAGGAAGTAAAAGCAGTTTATTGAAGACAGAGAGAGAGAGAGCAGATACAGACAAGAACGTCTAGGAGACTCAGAAAGGAAAAGGAGCATAAGTTTCATCTTTACTTGGGTGTCTGGAATTTTACTGAGGTCGGTGGTCTGCTGTATGTGACCTCTTAGGCATCTAGGAACTTGTCCAACGGGCACGAGTGCTGAAGTGTCTTTTGGAAGTCATTAGTGCCCTGGAGCCAGGAGTCTTGACATCAGGGTGTCTGGAGTCATTGGTCTTGGAGAACATTCACGACAACCTCACTCGGTCACTCCTTAGATGTTGTATGTTGTGCTGGAAGACTCCAGAGAAATCATCAACTCCGTGACCTATACCAGGAGGACGTATATGAAGGCATGTGTAAGGGAAGGCGTGCTGGCTCTAGCAAGAGCAGAAGCAGGAAAAGGAGCAAAGAAAAAAATTTTCATGGGGTCCCTTCAGTTTTCCTGTCTTGAAAACAATAAGAAACACAGTGCTGGTAAAATGAATTCCACACAATGCGTGATATATTTAACATTTTCTAATTTAATGTTTCGGCTGGCTTCCCACAAAGGCAGCAAGTTAGAGTACAGTTTGAAGATTTGGCCAGTTTGGTACATCTCCATCAATCTATAAGGCCCATGAAATGTAAGTTCTTGTCATTTTCAGGGTAATTTCTCCTACCCTATCCACATAAGCCTCAATGGGTTCAAGTAGAAAAATCTTTGCATTACAAACAGCAATGCTGTGGTTGAATGGTTTGGGATTCTCACGCTGCCCCGCCGGTCCTCATATTTCAGCAGCATTCAAAACACAGCAGCTGGCCCATCACTAGGTTTTCCCGATTCTCTTTGTGTTCTTAATGGCTGTAGATAGCTGCTGGGCCAGCATCTGCTTGAGACACAACTACAGTGAGAAATTCACAATCACAACTGCAAGCCTCTGGGTCTTTGTAATTTATACAAAGAGTTGGGGCTCAGATTGTTATGTACAGCTGAAAAAATGAATATCTGTTCACCAGGGAAACAGGGAGAGAAAGCAGGCAAAGAATATGGCAAATAAATGAGAGTTTAACAGTCTGTTCATTTCATGTTACTGGACAGAAAATCTTTTTGAAACAGCATGAAAATGACCTGAATATGGTTGTTTTTAGAGTTTTCAAGTTCAGGTAAATTCTCTAAAGAACATATTTAGCTGAAAGCTCTCATTACTGATAGGTCTCTGTGAATAGCAGACCCCCATATCGATTAAAAAAACCAATCAGCTTACCAGTATAAATTCACTTTCCTGTATAAATCTACATATGAATCGGAATATGGTTTCACACATTCCTGCATTATATGGCACAAATGATATAAAAACTTGGCCTATGCTTTTTTTTTCTGCGAGTTAATGGATATTTTATATTGTATTTGTACTGCATTAGTGGATGTTATAGTAATTTATATGAATAAACTATTTACATCTTTCCACAGATTTCTGAAACATAGCAGCTTTATTGTTACTTTGAAGAAATATAAATAATAAGGGTGGCCATAAAATTTTAGCTGTTTGAAGCATTTGCTTTTAATTTCTGTGGGCTTGAGCATCTGTTTCCTGTCGTGAACTAAGTTATATTGCCTGTGTTTGTACTGATCATCATTTACTTAAGAATGAAAAATAAAGGCCTTTAGGAAAGCTTAAGCACTACTTATTCCTATTTGATTTGGGCAACTTCATGTATGATATTTTAAATAATTAAGGTCAGTTTTACAGAAGTTTTTTGGGGAAAAAATGCAAAAAAATAAATTTTTATTTGTTCAATAAGATAGATAATTCAAATTATTTATATGTAGCAAATTGTAGCTTTAAAAGATATAAGATATACAAACAAGGCTCAGACAACAAATTTAATAACACTTGACTGATAGTAAAATCTTTTTCTTATGACTGCAATCAGAGATCTGTGTATTTTTCTATATCTACTTGCACATTTAGATAAGTGTATCCATGATGTAATATGGCAGTCGTATTTCTGAATTTTCTAGATATGAAGGTATAACCCAAACATCTAGATACTCAATGGACATCCCCCAAGATAGTAAGTATTAAGACTATGTATTAGGGGCGCCTGGGTGGCTTAGTCGGTTAAGCGTCCGACTTTCGCTTAGGTCATGATCTTACGTTCGTGGGTTCAAGCCCCGCGTCGGGCTCTGTGCTGACTGCCAGCTCAGAGCCTGGAGCCTGTTTCAGTCTGTGACTCCCTCTCTCTCTGACCCTCCCTTGCTCACGCTGTCTCTCTCTCTCTCTCCTAGAAATAATAAATTAAAAAAAAATTAAAAATAAAAGACTATGTATTAGAAAGTACTAGGAACAGAAACAACAGGGGTTGTTGAGGATGTGGAGAAAGGGGAACCCTCCCGCACCGTTGGTGGGAATGCTAACTGGTGCAGCCACTGTGGAAAACAATATGGAGTCTCCTCAAAATGTTAAAAATAGAAATACCTTACAATGCAGCAATCGTACTACAAGGTATTCACCCAAAGGATACAGAAATACTAATTCAAAGAGATACATGTACCCCACTGTTTATAGCAGCATTATCAACAATAAATATAGGCAAATTATGTAGAGTCCAAATGTCCATTCACTGAAGAATGGATGCAGAAGAAATTATATATATATAGTATATATATATATAGTATATATACATAATAGAATATTACTTAGCCATAAAAAAATGAAATCTTGCCATTTGCAATGATGTGGATAGAGCTAGAGTGTGTTATGCTAAGTGAAATAAGTCAGTTAGAGAAAGACAAATACAAAACAAAAGTTCATGAGGAAAACAAGAGACAAAGACAAACCAAGAAACACTCTTAACCAAAGAGAAAAAACTGATGGTTACCAGAGAAGAGGTTAAATGGGTGATGAGGAGGATTAAGGAGGGTACTTGCTGTGATGAGCACAGGGTGTTGTATGGAAGTGTTGAATCACTATATTGTACACATGAAACTAATATCACACTGTATGTTAGCTAACTGGAATTTAAATAAAAACTTTTTAAAAATATAAAAAAATAAGGTAGTAGGAACAATTTTATGAAATAACCTTGGAGTGGAAAAAAGTCAAAAAAATGGAGAAAGACACAAAACCCACACATTAGAAAAAGATCGATAAATGTCTTCACAAAAATTTTTAAAAAATTACAAAGCAAAATAAAAGTAAAAGCTAAAGACAAATGAGAAAGGCTTGTTTTTCTTTAGTATATAAGAAGCTCTTTAAATAAAATAGGCAGGAGATTTGCATAGTCATTTCACAGAAAAAGAAGTTAAGTAGGCGCACTTGTAATTAAACCTATGCAAATTAAAGCAACAACACCCATTTATCATGTCTTTTGGAAGAAAATGAGCTTGATAATACCCAAATTTGATCACAGTATAAGGAAATAGATGAGACAATTATGTCTGCTGAGTATATATCTCTTTAACTTTTTGAGGGGTCATTTTGCAATATCTGTGGAATAGAAAAGGCATTAGTTCTGACCCAGCAACTGCGCTGTTAGAAATTTATCCCTATTAATATATTTGCAACCATATGTCAAAGCACACTCATACACAACACACGTTATAATATCAAAATATTGGAACCTACCTGGTTGTCAATACGGATGACATGAATATTAGTGATCTATAATGAGTGGAGTTCCATGGCTTCTAAGCACAAAGATGAAAGAAATCTGTACATGCTGATTTATTTGGGGGAGGAAAAAGAACAAGTTTCAGGATACGGTACATAACACAACATAGGTATTATTCTTCCACTTGTGTAAACAAAATAATAGCCAAGGTGTCCTGAGTGTACGCTATATGCCAAGATTTACTCTAATCACTTTACAAGTTTCAACACCAAAACAACCCTTATGTCCCCATTCTGAGGATTAGAAAGGATTTGTAATTTTCCTGAAGTTATGCAAGTGGCCAAAGCCAATCACTTGAATTAAGTTCCAGTCTCAGTATGTAATTGTTAAGGTTGTTGGGGTCAACCGTTTAGGAATGTTCCTGAAATTTAATAAACTGAAGTTGCAGAAAGAACATGGGCACAACCTCCACAGAGAATTTCATGTAAAAATGGTAGTTCATTCTACATTTTTTATCATATCTTATTTGCATATCTGTAGTAGTTTCTTTCTTTCTTTCTTTTTTTAAAAATCAGGCACATTTGTACCTATTTTCTTTAAAAACATAACAGTTCAATTTTTGAACTTAGCTGTTTAGAATTAATTTAAGGTCTTCTAACCTTCACATAGAGCAAGGTGCTTGGGGGCAAGAGAGACTGGGCTGTCACTCACAAGGCAAAGCAGTGGTCTCTTGCTGAGCTACGTGAGTTCCTTACCTTTGACACCAGATGTCTTGTTTTTCTCATCTTGAAATGATGCATTTGATGTAGGGCATCAAGTAAGGCTCAAGGGCTTTCCACCAAAGTGCTTCATCAGCTCAGCAGCACTTACTAACACTTCTTAAACCCGAAAGGGCAATTGTTTCTTGCCTTTTCTTTCTTCTTTTTCCCTTATGCATAATTCATGCAAGATTATTCGTTTATGTTTATCATGCTACTATATGATCTAACTGTAGATTAGAAATGGGAAAATAAAACTCATAGATTCAGAAATAATCTTTTGCTTTTAAACATAATCAATTTATTTTGCTCCCTGAATTGAAAGGCTCATAATTTTAAAATGTGAAATATCTCTGTTAAGAAAGCAGTCCAATAATGGTGAATAACACCAGAATAGAAATGTGTAGCCTTACAAACGAACTTGCAACTAGGAGTAGAGAACAACGTATTTTTCTAACACGCCTAAATTAAACTTTAACAATAAGTGAAAAAATGAGTCTGTAAATGGATGAGCTAGATAAGTTAGGGTATGGGCTGAGCTGTGGGAACAAAGACATCCAAGGTGGAGGGGCTCCAACCAGAGAGCACTATAGTCCTTTTCAGTTAGCGGTCCAGGGTAGGCAGGTGGCCTCAGGCTGCCGGGTTGCCCTTTCATCCCAAAATGCAGGCCTCAAAACTATTGCAGCCCTCTCTGGATGCAAAGAAAAGGAAAGAAAGGAAGTGGAGCGGAAGCAATCTTTCTCGAAAGGCAATGAACGTTTCTCTTCCTCAGAGTCCACTGGTGAGAACTTAGACCCATGGCCAGTCATACCTCTGAGGGAGGCTGGAAAATGTGGTTTTCATCTGGGCAGTTATGTGCCTAATTGAACTGTTATTATCACACACACACAAAGAGGAGAACAGATGGGGGCGGGGAGGCAGCAGTCAGCCTGTTACATGTGCCTTTAATTATTTCATAAATTTAAAATTCATTTTACAATTGCATATAAATTCTAAAGAGGTGGAGATCAATAAAGCATAACTTGAAACTGCTACACTATGAATTAAGATGCATTTTAGCTCTAAGCATTTAATTTAAATGTACTTTTACTTAGGGTGTTGAGTAATTAAAACTAAAATGTCAGAAGTCAATAGTTTAATCCAAGTCACTTGCAGGAGGGCCTATAAGACAAGCTACTTTACCCACCCCCTCACTTCACTGTAAGAATTCTCCAACTGAAAATTCATTTCATGTTTTTAAACTTTAAAAGTTCTGTTACCTCACTCATCATCAGGGAAATACAAATCAAAACCACAATGAGATACCACCTCACACCTGTCAGAATGGCCAAAGTTAACAACTCAGACAACAGATGTGGAAAGGATGAAGAGAAAGAGGATCTCCTTTGCACTGCTGGTGAGAATGCCAACTGGTGCAACCACTCTGGAAAACAGTATGGAGCTTCCTCAAAAAGTTCAAAATAGAGCTACCCTACCACCCAGCAACTGCACTACTAGGTGTTTATCCAAAGGATACAAAAATGCTAATTCAAAGGAGCACATGCACCCTACTGTTTATAGGAGCGCTATCAACCATCACCAAAGTATGGAAAGAGCCCAAATGTCCATTGACTGATGAATGGATAGAGAAGATGTGTGTGTGTGTATATACATATATATATGGAATATTATTCGGCAATCAAAAATACATGACTCTTACCATTTACAACAATGTGGATGGAACTAGAGTGTGTTATGCTAAGCAAAATTAGTCAGAGAAAGACCAATATGATTTCACTTATATGTGGAATTTAAGAAACAGAACAGATGAACATCGGGGAAAGGAAGCAAAAATAAGATAAAAACAGAGAGGGAGAAAATGAGGAGGCTCTTGAAATACAGAGAACAGGTGTTGGATGGGGGGGCGCTAAATGGGTGATGGGCATTAAGAAGGGCACTTGTTGGGATGAGCACTGGGTGTTGTATGTAAGTGGTGAATCACTAAACTTTATTCCTGAAATCATTATTATACTATATGTTAACTAATTTGGATTTGAATTTTTAAAAATTAAGAAAAATTCTGTTACCTTCTGAGCAAATATTTTTCATTTAGTCACTCAAGAATTTCTAAACAGATTGAATTTTTGCAATACTTTTGGAAATATTATTTCATTGTTAACTTGTCTATATCCTTGGAGTTAGATGTGTTGTGTACTGTCGGTCATTGAGAAGAAGTGACCACCAGTTGCCTCATCAGCTGACCTGGGCAGTGGGAGGTTCCTCACCCTCTCCTGTCCTCATGATTTGTGCTCTGCTTGCTCCCTCCCAATGGAAGCCCCTGCAAGGACGGAGCCTGGAGATAGTGATGTGTCTGATATATGTGGCTGAACCCAGTAAAGGTCTCTACATAAATTTTCAAGATTCTGGCAGGCAGGTGCAGAGATTTACTGGTCTTGCAGCTGCCCAAGACAAGCCATATATGCAAGTACGCTTGCTTTATTAGCAACCTGGAGCAATCTACCTCTTTCTTCGGTCTCTGCTTACCATCCTTATGGGGCTGGTTTGAGAACCAACACAGACCTCTAAAACTTCTGTTCAAGCAAATCAGCTAGTGTCCATCTAAATAGGGTGCTGTGGTCAATGTATCCAGTATTGTCAAGTTGCTGTGCCAGAAGTTATCAGTGGAGATAGATGAAAACTGGACATTTTAAAGAAAAATGGCAGGATATATACATTTCAGAGTTGTTCAGTGTTTTGAATATGGACTCACTGGGCCACGTACTTGGTTAACTTGAAAGGCTAAAAGGTGCTTGGGATTTAGTTTATCAGAACAGTTATAGATGCAGTGGGCCAGACTGACAATCCACAGCCCTTTTACTGGGATAGAAAGAACTATATTAATCAAGAAAGTTTAAGAAGCTTGTGAGCATTCTTGAAAACATGTTTATTTAATGTTTCTTTAATCTTTCTATGTGGAAAAATGATATTTTTCATTCTTTGTTGCTGTAGATGCTATGGCTGTGTACCTTTCATTTTTGTGATTTTTAAAAATAATAGCAGAATTGTGAATTTCTCATTAACTTGACTTCAGGTTAAATACAATTCATGTAGATTATGCTTGCCATTAGGACTAAGAACCTAACTACATTTGGAATAGAACCATATTTGACTTACATTGCAAAATTTTTCGATTAGAATTCTTCTGATAATACTTCACACATTCCATAGCCATCTATATGCTAATATTTCCAACAAATTATTAGATGCTATTTCTACATAACCTTTTTCTCAACAAATGACCTGTCATGTTCATAATGGCCTCAATTTTTGGTGGCAGTTTTAATTTTATCTAGCAAAAAATTGAAGGCCCATAAAGAAACTAATTACATAGTTTCACAGTTAATAATATGGTTTCTAGTTTTAAGACTTGTAATGTGAAAATTTATGTGGTTAAATTTTCTAAGATCCAAGGCCTGTTTTTTTAAAGCACGTAGGAACCTTTTAGAAGCAACATAGAAGTTTTCATACTACATACAGACTTTAGAAACATTGAATCTTGATTTTCCATTACTGTTATTGATTTTTTTGGGGGGTAAGCCTAAACTTTACTTCTGTTATAACCACATGGTCTTATTAATGTTCCCTCTTTCAAGGAGTAATGGCTCTCCAAAGTGCAATCAGGAGAAAGGCAGCTGAAAAATTCATGTGGGTTGTTTACCAATAACATTACCTATCTGAAACCTTGAGATTTTAAACAATATGATTGTTGAGGTATACTATTTTTCTGACTGCTGACCACTGATAGGCAGACAGTGCAAAGGAAATCAGTGATGTGGAGAGTTTTTTCATCTGCAGCTATGGTCATCTTAACAAAGACCCAATTAAAAATAAATACACTGATACAAAACTGATATTTAATATAACTTTAAGAAATACATATTCAAAAACCAGTATTAAAATGTAAAAGGGCTTTTAGAAATTTTCATTTGATACTATCCTTTGATAACTTGAAGAAAGTATTTGAAACGGGAAAAACAAAGCAATAGAGGAAACAAGACAAAAGGAGGGGGTCTTAGAAAGCAAGAGATTGAGCTATTAGAAATAACAAACACAATAGAGAAACTGAGAGAAAAATCTATGAAGAAAAGCTACTGAGAAAAAGGAAGAAAAATAGGTAGTTCGAAACAAAGCTAAGGTTTACTAAACTCTTTAGCTTAGATATTCTGGCAAATATTTTCTTTAACCTACAGATGTCAGAGTATTCCTACACTTACCTTCTGATCATATAAGAACTCTGTCATTCAGATGTCCATCTGCAAATGCAGGATTTCTATATTGACACTAGGAAGGCTCTAAGCACATCTTGTCAATTTGTTATTTTGCTTTCCAAACCTAATCTGAAAATATGCTTTCCTCCATTCTATTCCCTTAATTGCTTTCTCTCATAATTGGTTCGGTGAATGAATGACTTAAATGTATTCATTGTGTAGTGGCATTGCACTACTTTACATAATTTATATGATTATCCATTACATTATTTAATTATTTTTCTCATTTTATTTCATAAGGCTTTTGGGGCACAGCTTACTTGAAAGATTTATTCAAAAAAAGCTCACACATATTGTTCTTTAATGTCAAATTACTGTTTCCATTAAGCTTAATGGTCCTTCAGAGAAATTGACTTTTGAATAAACAAAACTATTTTATCATTTTGATTGAAATAGTTTTAATTTGGACACTTTGCTGTCTGCAGTGCATTGAATGCTTGCATGATTGGGCTTAACTGCACACGCGTGCTCCAAGGATCTATCATAGAGCAAATTGTGTGTTTTATCATCCATTCTCATTACTACTGGTTGACTTTTGCATTTCCGATTCCAAGGATACTGTTGCTAAATGACTCTAGCATATTGGTTCAGAAGTCAACTTTCTAGTCCTTGAGATTTTCAGAAATGAGCCCTATTTCTCAACTTTAAGGAATTTAGAGGCTGAAATCTCATATGACTGAAACTATAATAATATTGTAAATGTAGTAAGTAATCACACAGTTAATGCTACTAACTTAAACTCAGCAGCAGTGATGAAAGCAAAATTTTAGCTCTGGATTATGTAGAAGGCATGGAAAATACTTTCTTCCCTGTGTCTGGTTGACTTATTTGTTTAGAAGACAAAGATAGAAAGATAAGCAGTTTGTAAACTTGACTTTTGAAAATGCAGTTTCTTTGAGAAATTTTGTTTCTCTAATAAAAAGTGAATTACCCATGTAAACGACTATCCCATGAGTGGTTTAAAGTGTTTGGCACAAGCGTCCATCTCTTCTCCTTCTCAAGAGTCCATGAAAATGGTAACAAAATAATAGGGAAAGGAAAACCACTATTCTTGGATTTGTTGATGCAAATTCAAAAGTCTATGCTAAGCGAAATAAGTCAGGCAGAGAAGGACAGATACCATATGTTTGTACTGATAGGTGGATTAGGACCATGGGGGAGTAGAAGGGGAAAAATAGTTGGGGACAGGGAGGGAGGCAAGCCATGAGAGACTCTTGAATGCTGAGAAAGGGCTAATGGGGTTGGGGAAGAGGGGAAGGGGGGTGATGGGCATGGAGGAGGGCACTTGTGGGGATAAGCACTGGGTGTTATATGAAAACCGACTTGACAATAAACTATTTAAGAGAAAAGAATTCAAAGTCTCTCGGTGAATAAAAATCATGATATTAAAGAGCTTATGTTCTGATAGAGGGTGATATATAGTAAGCATAATGAATTAGTAAACCAAATCTTGGGTAAAAAGGTTGACTGGTTGACTACTATGAGAAAATGGAGCAGGTAAGAGAGATGGGGCTCTTGGAGTGGTCAGGTCTCTATGAGAAGCTGACATTTGAGAAAAGACCTGAAGAAGGACAGAGAGTGGACATGCAGGTATCTGCCTAGGCAGAGTATTCTAGGCAGAAGGAAAGTCAGTGCCAAGGTCCTGAAGAGGAAATTTGCCCTGTGTATTTGAAGGACTAGAAGGAGGCCAGTGTGGTGTGAACAAGAGTCATAGGAGATAAAGTAATGGAGATAATGGCTTTGGTTTTTGCCTTGAGTAAAGAATAACATATAACTTACATTTTAAAAAACCTCTTTGGAAGCTTTCTTGAGAATAGACAGAAAGGGGCAAGGCTGAGCAAGAGCAATTAGATGTTATGGCAATAATCCAGGTGAGAGATGGTGGTGATATGGACCAAGATCATTGGTTAGAGTTTGGATAAAGCAATTGAAGTATGGAATTTGGAAGGTAGAGCTAGGGGATATCCTGATAGATCAGATGACAGGAGTGAGAGAAAGACAAAATAAGGATGAATCCAAGAGTTTGACCTAAGGAACTGGTGGGATGGAATTGCCAATCCTGAGATGGGAAGGGCTGTGGGAAACATAGGTCTAGGGGAAGATCATGGGTTCAGCTTTGTACCTATTAAATTACAAAGTTCTATTACTCATCTAATTGAGATGTTGAGGAGGAAGTTGAAAGAGGAGGAGACTCAGAGGAGAGGTTGATTTTTGAGATATAATTGGAAGTCCTCCACACATAGACATTTAAACCAAAGTGAAGGAATGAGATTGCCAAGTGTCTGAATGTAAACAGAGAAGACGCACGGTTCAAGCACTCCAATGGTAAGCTATGAGAGACTTTTGGATGACTAACACCCCAGGGAGGGGTATCCACCAATGACGTAGAATTTAAGAAGATACAGCCTGGAACACGAGTGGAAGATGCTGTGACTGACTTTGCAGCAGAACCTTGGAAATCTTCCACATTTAGACTTTGCTTGGTGGTAGAAGGAAGGCATGAGAAGGCCTGGTTACTGCCTTTTAGGATTGCAGCTGAGATTTGCAAGCTATATTTTAAAATGAATTAATGTTTGTAAAGCATTTAGAAACAATGTATGATATAGCATGTTATACTGGTATTTGTTAAATAGATACATTTACTAAATAGTCATCAGTCTCCCTAACCCTTGAATCCTCTTGCCTACATCTCCATAAAAGATGGCCTGGAGTCAGACTTTTATCCTCAGGTAGAAATACCCAAAAAATGTTCTTTAATTTTTTTAATATGGAGGAAATCTTAATTTATTAGTTAATTTATTTAGTTAATATTAATTTATTAGTTAATTCATTAATTTATTATTAGAGAGGGGGAGAGAATCCCAAGCAGGCTCCTCACTGTCAGAGACGCCCAATTTCTCAATGCAGGGCTTGAACTCATGACCCTGAGATCAAGACCTGAGCTGAGATCAACAATCATAAGACCAATTGGCTAAGCCACCCAAGTGCCCAAGAGACTTTTTTTTTTTTAAAGTAATCCTTGTGCTCATTGTGGGGCTTGAACTCACAATTCAGAGATCAAGAGTCACATGCTGTACTGACTGAGCCAGCCAGGTTCCACAGTTAAGAAACTTTTTTAAGCAGATGCTTTGATAAGTCACTTGCAGAAGGAATCAAAGCTTGAAGAGGCTTCCTTGAGAGAAAATAAATGGTCTCTGTCCATTGTCTTGGTAACTAGTAAAGTATTATTTTGTAGAATGGGGTAAGCAAGCTGAGGGGGAAGCTAGGCTGCTCTACACAATTTTGGATGTTCATTGGGGGTTGGATGTAGGAGGGAGGAAGAGAAGAGATTAAGTTGCTGTGTTGGAAGAAAATAAAAAATAAAAATATTTAATGGGGAATTTTATTACATTTTTCCTGTGCGATATGTGACAGGAGTGTTTCCCCCCAGTATCTCTGCAAAATAGTAAAATTGCTGTCTTTTGAATGTATTGTTGAATTGGATATTTCAATAAATATGACAAAATACCTCTTGTTCCACAGAGAATTTGAAGCGATATCAGAGATACAAGATATTAGAACTTGAATATTTTTACTTACTTTCTGAGCCACATAGATTTTCTTGTTTCTGAACACTTGTATCTTTTGATAGATATTTTAACATTCTCTTCTATATTTTCTGCAGAAACCAGTATGAAGTGTTGGTAAATGTAACTTGAAAAATATATGGGTTAAAGACAATAAAATAGCTTCTTTTCCTGCAAGAATTCTCCAGGCATTTACTATATTGTCTGGCAACATGAATCTTCAAGCAAGGGGATATAACATGCACTTTTTAAAATTAAAAAAATGTGTGTATCTCATAGGATTCATGGCATACACGTGAAGAAGCCATTCAATTGTAGCTTGTTTTCTAAATGATTTTTTAAAGTTTATTTATTTTGAGAGAGAGGGGGACATAGGAAGGGCAGAGAGGGAGAGAGAATCCCAAGCAGGTTCCTCACTGTCAGAGGAAAGCCCGATGCAGGGCTTGAACTCATGAACCATGAGATCATGTCCTGCGCCAAAACCAAGAGCTGAGTGTTTAACCAACTGAGCCACTAAGGCGCCTAGCAACCTGTTTTTAAGAGTAGTCTGGATGCCCAGAGCAGAGCCCAGTGCAGGGTCCAGTGCAGGGCTTGAACTTACAAACCTAAGATGAGATCAAGAGTCAGTTGCCCAACCAACTGAGCCACCAAGGCACTCCTATAACTTATTTTTAATCAATTCTTCTGTATTGGTTTTATTTTTTTCAGCTACAAAATCCCCACCAATTATAAAAAAGTGTGTCCAAAAATAGATTTGTGAATTGAATGGCAAGATGCACGTTGGGTGACACGGTTGGAAGTGAGATAAGTAGATCCAACCTTTGCTGTATTTTGGCGCCGTCTGGTGGCAGTTATGTGACCTGGCTGAAGTATCCGTGGAAAGGATTGAGTGTTATTGATTGTGACTTCCAGTGCAGAGGTGGTAATTCCAGAAGTCTTCCAGTTACTTGGTGCAGGAAAAGATTGGGAAAGAGAAACTCCCTTCTGCCTGTCTACATCCCTTCTCATATCCTGAGATAGGTTACCTGTCTTTTCCCTGGATTATTCCCCTCTGCTCACAAAAGACTGGAACTTATGTCTGATCCCACTTGAGAGTGGAGGTTAGGTGAAAGACAGGGTCCAATCACAACTGAGCCATTTCTTAGTTCAAGTTATCATGGGGTTTTGCTCTGTAAGTTCTTGGAATGAAGAATTTACAAAATGTGTGTTACATACTCTGTTCACTCTTCAAGGAGGATTTGTTTTGTAATAGTGTAAAATGAACAAGACTCACTTTCTACTTTCATGCATTAACAGAATGGTGGGGATAACTGCAAACAGACAATTCTTATAGAGTTGAAAAAATGTTGTACCATTAAAGCTATACTTGGGACTGGTTGCATAATTAGTGGGGCACAGTGTAAAATGATAATGCAAGACCCTTTGTTAAAAGCCTGTTAAGAATTCAAAGAGAGGGGTGCCTGCATGACTCAGTGGGTTAAGCATCTGAGTCTTGATTGTGGCTGAGGTCATAATCTCATGGTTTGTGGGACTGAGCTGAATGTTGGGCTCTGTGCTGATAGTGTGGACTTGCTTGGGTTCTCTCTCTCCCATGCTCTCTGCCCCTCCCCCGCTCACCCTTGCTCTCTCTTTCTCCAAATAAATAAATAAACTTAAAAAAACCACAATTTTTAAAGACCACAATAGCAGAGCATTAAGACAATCACGAGGCCCAATTAAGTTCAGGGCCCTGTTCAATAGCACAGGTTATGTCTAGGGTGTGTCCTGGGGGCCAGGACTGCTAATTCTTATTGCATTCACAATATATTAGGGCTGACTGTATGCATGCTTTACCTATCTTAATTTACTTAATACCCTTGATTTCCCAGTACCTTGATTCAATCCAGCGAGTACTTCCTAGGAACCTTTATATCGATCTCTCTCCCCAGGATTCCAAGTGGTTCCTATCCTCTAGAAATCTACATTTGGTCAGCAGGGGGTGGGTGTGGGTGGGGGGGGTGGGGTAGAAAGAAGCTGACACACAGAGGTTGGCACTAGTTCCGGGAGAAAGATGTATGTTAAATTGTTAGGATAGTACCTGCTAAAGGAATAGGGGAATGATTATGATGACCTACAATCTGAAGGGTTCTTCTGCTGAGCAGCTTAGATAGCATATCACCAGCCTCCTCATTTGTTAGAGTCTTCCTTTGATGATGGAGGAGCAGAGACCTAAAAAAAGATTAAATGCTGAGTTGGTGACCTATCAATGATGTCACCCTCCATTTCTCATTGCCCACTTTTATGTCCTTTGCAGCACACCAAGAACCTTCTTTCTCCCTAAATCGATCTTTTCATGAATGGTTTACCTTAATTAGTATCTGTCAAAGAGCACTCATTTTATTTGACAAGACTGACAGCATTTTCATAGTCCTTTCTACTGCTTTAGTTATTAATCCATAGTGGGAATTCTAGAAATTTGTGGGTTGAGTTGGTACAAGTGGAAAAGATAGTTCTGTAATGTCTTGCTTAGAATACCATCTAGAAATATTACAAGTTGTTTCAGTTTTGTTCCTCTTCAAAGTGGATGTGAACTTAGTATTTGGTTTTGGAGAGTACATACGACATCTAGAGACTCAAAATATATTTGTTTGAAATGAGATTGTACTTAAAACCAATTAGGAATTTATTCACATTCTAACTCCCAAGATAGTGTTGATTCATTTCACTGTTTGCTTTGACCAGAGAGTTGGTCTAACCTAATTTTAAGTTGTGACTATAAAATAGAAGGTGATTCCCCTAGAAGAAAGTTTGTGTTATAACTCACAGTAAACCTTTCTACTCCACAGAAGGAACAGGAATGGACTAGTGTGGGTATGCCATTCTTGTATAATCCTCAACAATGAAAATATAATCCTTTCAACAATGAAAGTATAATTCCTTTCATTCTTTTCATTTTATTGCGGTTAATGAGTGCAAATCTAAATCACCACCCAAATATTGCTCATATATTTTGTTTTTATTTTAATTTTGAGAAAATATTGGAAATACAGGAAAGAAAAACATAACATCCATTTTCATGTTTTTTAATGTGGTAATGTGTTATCGCTTTTAATGATTTGTGGGAGGGAACGTAACTAGTTTGTTTTTGAAAGAACATTTTTCTTTATTCTCCTTGATGATAGGAATTAGTGAATACTTTTATTAATTGTATTTACAAGCTTGAGGGTGCATAGTGAAGTTAAAAGTACACATCATCAAAGCATTCTAATTTCCTTAGGGAAGGGTATATTTATCAGATTAGAGTTTTCTTATTAGGTATTCAGTTCTTGATTCTATGAGGCTGTTTCCTCCAAAGAAAAATTGAAAAAGGTTCATTTAAAAATCATATGATCATTTTCTAAGAGGAAATCCCTAAAAACAATAGAAATAAAAGTCAGCATTTCTCAGAAATTTTGATTCTGTCCTTATCAGCATTTTATACAAAAGCCAGTGAGCACCATAGTTACACCTTTGAAGAAAAAACAAAAAAGAATAAAAAAGACTTTGAAATTTTGCCATCAGTACTGAGTAGCCTTTGAAGGAATAGTTCATATTTATTATGTGATAAAGAAATAAAAAGAGAGAGACATTTTGCTAAGGTGATTGGTTTTTGAAAACACTGGCTGAAACACTGGATAAATTTAGAGCACTCTGTTACTGTAGAAAGCCAGAAAGAAGATAGGCTATGAAAAAATCTGAACTCTGGACACATACGATTGGATGTCACTAACTTTCCACTGAGTTCCCTTGCTACTGGTTTTTCATTGTAATTTAAACTCCCTTATTGACAGAACACAGTGGACTAAAAACCAAGTTCTATGACAAACAATGAATGACAAACAATAAAAATTTGAAGAAAAATACAACAAACAAAATTAAACCATTTAAATTATTGGCTTCATGTTAACCACTTAAGACCCCAAAGAAAGTAAATTGTAATTTAGATTGAACTCACAGAAGTTCATCACTTCTATTATTTGAGAAATTTGCTTTGAACACATTTACTATTCATGAATGTTTTATTTTTGTAAGCAAACATTTTAATATTATATAGCAATGTAGTTCATCAAACAGTATAATGAAAATGGCATTTACTTAGGAAGGAGAAAGATTTTTCTTTTCAACTAAAGTATTCAGTTCCAGTTTGTTCAAGAGTTTTGGAGTAGAAAAATATTCACTTGTTATATTCAGCTAAATATTAAAAAAAAAAAAGCAACTCTGGCAATTAAAAAAAACTGACAGAATTTACTGATATCAGTGGAATGACAATTGTCTGGAAAGCTTATTTCTAGATTTTTCTGGCTGCTGAGTTAGGAGAGAGAGAAGACGAAATATATACAAAGGATGCTTAGCATGATTTCAAATAACTAAATGCTAGAAAGTCACTTACATTTTCTTTAAAATTTCTGAAGACTACTTAGGAGGGCTCAAGTAGGCCATTTGTTTTTCTTTTTTTTCTCTTAATTCTTAGCATTAGGTGTCTCCCAACCCTATACTGTGGAAATTTATTGAATGTGATATATCACCTTCTGGAAACATGTATCTCTATGGTAGTTTGTTTTTGCTAATAATCATTAAAGCATAATATTTCTTTAAATAAAAAAAATATAGGTGAATAGGTGCAAATATCATTTAGGATAAGTCTTATGTTTAATGGAATCCTATTTTATAAAGCCTAAGAAACAATCATCGGCAACATTTAGTTTAATGATTTTCCAAATTTTTGCTTATTTTTACCTTAAAATGATTGAAAAACAATGTTCCTTCTCACACATTTTCAAGCTGACATTTTTTATCATAATTTAAAATGGATGCAAGAGTGTAGTTGCAAGAGTGTAGATGCAAGAGTGTAGTTAATGGTATTTTGTAAATACTGACTTTTAAAAATAAAACTGCCACATATAATAGACTGTAAAATCCATAAGGACTTTATAGTTACCATTATTAATTTGAAAATACATGTATAAACTCTTACTTAACAGCCATAAATTTTCTAATTTCTCTTTCTTCTTGGGCTTGTGTGCCTGATCCACGTTTTCCATAAAATTTTAAATCAATGTAATGTATCTTTAATGAATACTGTTCTGTTTTAGATCATTGTATCAACTTTTGCAAAAAAAAATGTGAAGTAAACTAAAATTTAAAACAATTTCCCACGGGCAATGATTCTAGGTGTTAAAATTTTTCTTCTGAATTATCTTAATGTTCATTAGGATACAGTTGATAATATAACATAAACGTATTCAAAATTAGATAAGTAAATGTTATCTCATAATAATATGGTTGCAGTTGAAACAATAATTCCTATATATGTGCATAATAAATATTACTTTTTGTTAGAATAATGTTCAGCTTCCATTCTACTCCTGTTTTTCATTATGATAGATGTTAACTACTGAGCAAACTTGCTTATATAAAAAATGGATGTGAATGAGAAATGCCACTCAGTGCTTTGTGCCATTCTGAGATACATGCATAATATTATATTATGATGTATTATTAAAAATCATGTTTAAAGTTCAATCGGCAGATAGTTCTGTCAGGTTCTTCAATTTTGTTGATCACCAAGGATTGGATGTCATTTGACTAGTATAGAAATTTGTTACCCAGTTATTAGAGTTCAATTATACAAGAGTATTTTATTATTTTTCTTTTTTTCATTCTTCTCTAATTTTAATATCTTCAGCATCAGCCCATGAAATATACCATAATAAGATAGAGGTTAGGTTTATCATTTAGGTTTATCATTGAAATAGGACTGAAAGAGACCATTGCAGTTCATTTACTCTATCAACGTATTGTCTCCAGGGAGCAAGACTCATTCTGGTCAGACAGAACATCCTAGTCACTTATGACACACTGGAGAGAACCTGGAAACACCAAGGTTAATGATTTCTCTGAAACTTTCTCTTTATCCCAAATTTGAACTGGTTTAGGACTCCCAAAGGTAAGAGTGCTTACTATGCAAAAGTTACAGAAGGAATATTTCCCCTTTTTTATTTTATCTCACTAACAAGTAAAATTTTCCTATACAAGCAAAATACATCAT
Source organism: Hyaena hyaena (assembly GCF_003009895.1). NCBI lineage: Eukaryota > Metazoa > Chordata > Mammalia > Carnivora > Hyaenidae > Hyaena > Hyaena hyaena. The sequence goes on from NW_024082465.1 coordinate 23,502, forward strand.
CTGGTAAATTGAGCTTTTTCTCATTCTTGATTTCAGTATATCATCTCATTGTATAGCATTTCTCTTTCTTTATATCTATAGAGGACAATTCTCTTACGTGATGTCAGCAGTCCACTAAATTCCACTATGGCTGACAAAGAAGAGTGTAAGGGCCTTCAGAGAAAGTGTGTAGTAATTATTAAAATGCCCTCATGTCATATCACTTGGCCTGTGGGTCACTGACTAACCATAAACAAGGACTCACTTTATCATTTCAGTATTCCAGTTTGGCCTAATTTAGGTTATACCTATTGCTTAACCAAACATTTCTTTCTTACTTAATTAAGACTTTGAAATATTGAATTTAGGTCTGGGAAAGAAGTAATTTATAGACTATATAGTTCTATTTTTATAGATGAGGAAACCAGTGCCAAAAGGTATAATTGATTTTATAAAGCCATTTTAGTTATTTATAAACTGTTCTCTCTGCCAGCCCAACACTCTTTCCGTCATTATCTGCTTCCTGTGTAGCATCTTGTGTTCTTTCAACATATAACTTTCAGAAGTCTGCAAAAGTAAATGAACACAATCCTGTTGGGGTCAACCTCCACAGTATGCATCAGGGTGTGGTGATACACACATGCCTATGTCAGTTTCTATTTCTCCAAAAGCAGAGCTGGAGACAAGGGCTTGGTTGCATATAGCTTAATGGGCAGATTATCTAAGGAAGCAAGAATGAGGATTGGGGGGAAACGAAGACAGAAGGAAAACCAGTATTATGGTATATTTCCAAGGCCACCTCTCTGAGAAATGAGGAACATATTTCAATAAATATTCTGAGAAACATACAAGAGGGTTCTAAGAATTAACCAAGCAGAAAAATGAGAGGTATTTACTGTCCAGATCACATCAATTGTTTGACAGTTACTGCTATAGCATTAACTAACCCGTGTTTCGGGGATGAAATTTTGCAGAGCAATGAGATATCAAATAAGACAGACTTAAGTTCAAATCCTGGCTTCTTCATTTTCAAATTGTGTTTGTTATTTTTAATGTGTATTTTGGAGATGTATACTCATTTCCCCCATATCTTATTTCAATGTTATCTCATTGGACTGTTGTCAAAGGCATTTGTTGTATGTGGCTGTACAGGGGCACCTGGGTGGCTCAGTCTCTTGATTTCGGCTCAGGTTATGATCTTGTGACTCATGAGATTGAGTCCTGTAACGGGCTCTGTGCTGACATCACAGAGACTGTTTGACAGAGACTGCTTGGGATTCTATCTCTCCCTATCTCTCTGCCCCTCCCCTGATCATTCTCTCTCTCTCTCTCTCTCTCTCTCAAAATAAGTAAATAAACAATAAAAAAAAAAAACCCCAAGGACTCCTGGGTGGCTCAGTTGGTCAAGGGTCTGACTCTTGATTTCAGCTCAAGCCATCATCTCATGGTTCGTGGGATCGAGCCCCACATAGGGCTCTATGCTGACATCACAGAGCCTGCTTGGGATTCTCTATTTCCCTCTCTTTCAGGTCTTCCCCAGCATGTACTTGTGCACACACACAAAGACACACAAACACACGCACACACACACACTCTCTCTCTCTCTCAAAATATTTAAGTAAACATTAAAAAACCCTATTTGGCTGTACATATTTTTCTTCATATAGTAGAATTTAGCAAATGGCAAATTTGTATTGGATATTTTTCAAGCACTTAAAATTCGTTGGCAGACAGCATAACCTAGTCATGACATGTCATGTGTCTAGACTGCACGAAGTCAAGGGTATGTTATAGTGCAACTCCTGAGTACGTCAAAGGGAAGAAAAGCATAAGTAGCACCAAAATTATTTTTCAGGATTTGGCATATATATAACTATGTTAAGAAAATGGGAAAGAAGCCAGTTTTAATAGAATGACAGTGACTCATATTTCATGAATATTAAGAATTACAGGATGTAGATGATGGGAAATTGAGGGGACTGACAATTACCTTGAGACAGAAATGCTGCTTTTGAAATTTATTCTTATTATATGAATGCCTGTGCCCTGAAAAACTTACATATATCTGTATAATCCCCAAGGATTCTTCATGATATATTCCTAGCTCATATATGCATGAGATCAGAGAACTCCAGTTGTTAGCAGGAGAGGAAAGCCATAAGTATAACGGATTAAATGATTAAAATAGCAATGGATTTGCACTTATGTCTGCAGGGAAAAATTGCTAGAGATTAGATACACCCTAGGTAGATGCCAGAGTTGTTGCTAAATTGTTCTAAATTTCTTGATGATATAATGATGACAATGTTCATTTCTTTAAATATATCCCTGAGTGTGCTATGCAATTTGGAAATATATTTTAAGTTAGAGATTTAATCTGGCTTTGAAAATGTGGCATTCTCATATTCTGAACCAGAATACATGTTTAAAAAATTCCCTTTTCAGTTTTTTGTTACTTGGGTAACAAAAATATATTGACACTTCCTCCATGAAAGATAATTACAAAATTCATAACTCATAGTAAGGAAGATGAACATTGTGAGATTTTTTTTCCTTACCCAGCTACTCTGCGATGGTGCCATCTTAGCACTTACGTGCTAAACTCATGCTTTTTAGTTGCAAGATACACTTATCCATTTTAAAATACAGTTCAGTCTGGAAACAAAACACCAGTCCAGATAATTCCTCAAAGTCTCAATTCCTTCTATATTTCAGAATATTAAGTGGAAAAAGAGGGAGAAAGTATGATGATTATTTAGAAACTATTTATAAGATAAAGGCAAGAAAGGGCCAGTCACATGTAGTACTCATGGTTTAGGCTTCACCAGCCTGTGCCTCAAAATACAGTAAAATTGTTTATATCCAAATTAGAATCCATGAACCTTCATCTCTGGGCTGCTAAATATAAATTGCACTCAATGTATTTCGTATTATTTTCAGAAATAATAAAATGAGACTCCCAATAGTCTCATAATACAGCCTGTTAGCTACAATTACTGAGGGTATTATTTCCTTCATCTTCTTCTGGTTCCCATCTGTTTACATCAACTGCCTGTGAAGCCACTTAGTCACTGCCTACATTGGGGCATCTAGTGTCCATGTTAAGTAATCTGACTGTGAGTGCTGTCTTCCAAGGCTTCCAGTCTTTTTTTTTTTTTTTTTTAATTTTTAATGTTTATTTATTTTTGAGAGAGAGAGTGCAAGTAGGGGAGAGGTAGAGAGAGAGGGAAACACAGAGTCTGAAGCAGGCTCCAGGCTCTGACTGTCAGCACAGAGCCTGACATGGGGTCTTGAAATCACAAATGGTGAGATCATGACCTGATCTGAAGTCAGTCACTTAACTGACTGAGCCACCCAGGCTACCCGCCCCCACCAAGCCTTCCACAGTCTTGAAGATTCCAGATAATGATTGGTTTCTATGAAGAATTAGGGTTAATAGCAAGAATAGGACAGAGTGTGTTCATGCACATGAGTGGGGGAGGGGCATAGAGAGAGGGAGAGGGAATCCCAAGCAGGCTCTGTGCTGTCAGGGGCAGAACCCAATGCAGGGCTTAATTTCATAAGCCATGAGATCGCGACCTGAGCAGAAATCAAGAGTCAGACGCTTAACCAACTGAACCACCTAGGCATCCAATATTTCTACAATCTTGCCAGTTATACCAGACAGTCTGTCACCTTCTGGTCCTGTGTCATCTAATCTCAAGAGTTTACCTGGTCCAGGAGCCTGCTGAAGTATAGGCTCTGTTCCTCTGCTTTAAGGAAGAAGTAGGGTTGAGGAAATTGGGTGAAAGGTGAGGCTTGTTTCTTCTGATAATGTTTGTGCCTTGATTAAGCCAACACAAGCTGCCTTATTGCACCCCCATCTTTATTTAACTCATAAAAATAAACAATCACACAGTTGATTTTATTAGTAAGGAAACTGATTGAACAAAGGTAGCTAACATGATTGAGATCATACAACTAAGCCAGAACTGAAATCCAAGTAAGTCTAAGACCATACAAACCATGGCAAATATTATGTGACTGAGTTATAAAAATAAAAACCTGTTTGCTGTTTCTCTTTGCCAGTATGCCATTATGGAATGCAAGTCAAAAAGGAAATCTGAAAAGTTGAGAATTGTAATATTTTTTAAAAATTGGAAAGATATTATAGATTCTGTTAATTAAATTTCAATATGATATTTTCATTTAGATAATGTTGACCATCATTTGCAAAGATGACATGAGCAGGATTAATGTATTTTTCTAATTTTTTTCATTGTGGTAAAATATACTGACATAAAATTTACCATCTTAACCATTTTGAGGGTACAGTTTGCTGGTATTAAATATATTCATCTATTCTACAATCACTCTCATCCATCTCCAGAACTCTCTTCATTTTGTAAAATTGAAATTCTTTGTCAGTTAGAAAATAACTCCCCATTCCCTCCTTCCATTTAGCTCCTGGCAACTACCATTACACTTTGTGTCTCTATAATTTTGACTACCCTCAGTACTTCATACATGTGGCATCATACAGTAATTGGTTTTTGCAGCTGGCTTATTTCACTTGACATAACGTCCTCAATGTTCAAGCCTGTTATAGCATGTCAGAATCTCCTCTCTTTTTAAGGGTGAATAATATTCCACTGTAGGTTCACATGACAATCTACTTATACTTCATCTGTTGATGGACTCTTGGGTTTCTTCCAGATTTTAGCTATTGTCAATGTCTTAGTCTGTTTGGTCTTCTATAACAAAAATACCATATACACTCTGGCTTATAAACATCAAAAACTTACTTATTATAGTTCTGGAGTCCCAAAAGCCCAAGATTGACATGCTGGCAGATTCAGTGATGAACAGCTTTTTGGTTCATACGTGGTCATCTTCTAGCTGTGTCCTCATATGGTAGACAAGGAAATAGAGCTATCTGGGGTCTTTTTATTTTATATAAGGACATTATTAATCCCATTCCTGAGCATTCCACCTTGATGTCCTATTACTTCCCAAAGGATGTATTTCCTAATACTATCATATTGGAGATTAGGATTTCAACATATGAATTTTGGAGGGACATAAATATTCAGTCCACAACAGTGAATAATGCTACTATGAACATGGGTATATAAGAAAGATCCTGTTTTCAATTCTTTTAGGTATATACCCAGAAGGGGAATTTCTGGATCCTATGGTAATTACATTTTTTTTTTTTGAAACCACCATACTGATTTCCACAGAAGCTGTTATCATTTTATGTTCCACCAACAGTGAATATTTTCCCCATATCCTCACCAATACTTGTCTTCTTTCCTTTTTTTTTTATAGTAGCCATCTTAATGGGTGTGAGGTGCTATCTCGTTGTAGTTTTAATTTGCATCTTCTTAATAATTAGTGATGTTGAGCATCTTTTCATGTACTTATGGTCCATTTGTACACCTTCTTTAGAGAAATGTTTATTCAAGTCCTTTGAGGATTTTTAATTGAATAGTTTGTTTTTTAATTGTTGAGTTTTATGAATTCTCTATATAATTTGCATATTAATGCTTTACCATATATATGATTTGAAAATATTTTCTCCTATTCTGTGGGTTGCCTTTTTACTCTGTTGATAGGTCTTTTGATGTGTAAAATTTTAAATTTTTCTTTTTTAAAAATTTTAATGTTTATTTTTTTTGAGAGAGACAGAGAGACAGAGTGCAAACAAGGGAGGGGCAGAGAGAGAGGGAGACACAGAACTCGAAGCAGGATCCGGCTCTGAGCTGCCAGCACAGAGCCTGATGCAGGGCTCCAACTCACAAATCGGGAGATCAAGACCCAGGCCAAAGTTGGACGCCCAACCAACTGAGCCAGCCAGGTGCTCCCAAATTTAAAACTCTTCATAAAGAGGGAGTGGCTCGGTGGTTCAGTCGGTTAAGCATCTGTCTTTTGATTTCGGCTCGGGTCATGATCTCGTGGTTCATGAGTTCAAGCACCGCACTGGGTTCCGTGCAGAGCCTGCTTTAGATTCTCTCTCCCTTTCTTTCTCTCTGTCCCTGCTTCTCTCTCTCTCTCTCAAAATAAATAAAAAGTTAAAACACATTTTCGTGAAGTCTCTTTCTGCAGCAACTGAGATGATCACGTGATTTTTTCCCTTCTTCATTCTGTTAATGTGGTGTAGTTCGATTGATTTTTTTTTTTTTTTTTTTTTGTACATTCTTGCATGCCAGGAAGAAATACTATTTGGTCATGGTGTAGATTCCTTTAATATGCAAGTGAATTTGGTTTGCTTAAGGATTTTTAAACTCAATGTTCATAAGGAATATTGGCTGTAGTTTTCTTTTCTTTTAAAAGTGTCATTGTCTGGCTTTGGTATCATGATAATGCTGGCCCCAAAGAATGAGTTAGGAACCGTTCCCTCCTTTTTAATTTTTTGTAATAATTTGAAAAGAATTATTGTTAGTACTTTAAGTGTTTGATAAAATTCACTAGTGAAGCAATCAAGTCCAGGACTTCTCTTTGTTGGGAGACTTTTTTCTTTTCTTTTTAATGTTTTTATTTATTTCTGAGAGGAGACACATGAGCAGTGGAGGGTCAGAGAGAGAGGGAGACACAGAATCTGTAACAGGCTCCAGGCTCTGAGCTAGCCATCAGCACAGAGCCCAAGGCAGGGCTTGGGCCCAAGAACCTTGAGATCATGACCTGAGCCGAAGTCGGATGCTTAACCCACTGAGCTACCCAGGCTCCCGGGAGACTTTTGATTATTGATTCAGTCTCTTTACCAGTTATAGATCTATTCAGACTTTTTATTTCTTCGTGATTTGGGTCTTGTCAGGTTTTGTGTGTTTAGGAACTTGTCCACTGATTCTAAGTTACCAATTTGTTAGTGTACAATTATTGGTAGTACTCTCTTATAATTAATTTTATTTCTGTAAAATCAGTAGTAATGCCCCTACATTCAGATTTTAGTGATTGAGTCTTCTTTTTTTCTTAGTCCTCCTGGCTAAAGGTTTGTCAATTTGTTGGTCTTTTCAATGAACCAATTTTGGTTTAATAATTTTTCTCTATTATTTTTCTGTTCTCAATTTCATTTATTTCCTCTCTAATCTTTATTATTTCCTTCTGCTAGCTTTGAATTGAGTTTGTTCCTCTTTCTCTAGTTCCTTAAGTAGTAAGTTAGTTGTTGATTTTAGATATTCCTTGTTTTTTAATATAATATAAACTCCCCCTTAGCATTGTTTTAGCTGTGTCCCTTAAGTTTTGATATACCTTGTTTTTGTCTTCATTTATCTCTAAGTATTTTCTAATTTCTCTTGTGTTTTATTTTTTGATCTATTGATTATTTAAGAATGGATTGTTTTTCCGCCCCACAAATTTGTGAAATTTCCAGCTTTCTTTTTGTTACTGATTTCCAATTTTATGCACATCATCCCACTGTGGTCAGAAAAGTTATTTTGTATGATATCTATCTTTTAAAATAGATTCAGGCTTAATTTGTAGCCTTACATGTGTGTCTTAGAAAATGTCCCACAGTATACGTGAGAAGAATGTGTATTCTGTTGTTGGGTAGAATGCTCTGTATGTGTCTGTTACACCTAACTGGTTTATTGTATTGTTTGACTGCCCTATTTCCTTACTTATCTTCTGTTTGTTTTATTCATTATTGAGAGTGGGGTATTGAAATCGCCAACTATTATCATAGCACTCTTTCTCACTTCAATTCTTTCTCACTTAATTCTGTCAGTTTGCTTCATATTTTGTTTATCTGTCATTAGGTGCGTAAATATTTGTAATTGTTATATTCTTGCTGCATCAAAACTTTTATTAATATATAATATCCATCTTTGTATTTTGTAACTTTTTTGACTAAATGTCTATTTTGTCTGATATTAGTATAACCACTCCTGATCTCTTGGTTATTATTTGCATGGAATATCACTTTTCACTTTCAACTTATTTGTACCCTTGGATCTAATGTGAGTCTCTTGCAGATGTGTATTGTTGGATTGTACTTTCTTTTTTTAAAAACATTTTTAAAATGTTTATTTATTTTTGAGAGAGAGCAACAGAGCACAAACCGAGGAGGTGCTGAGAGAGAGGGAAACACAAAATCCAAAGCAGGCTCCTTGCTCTAAGCTGTCAGCACAGAGTTGGAGCTCACACTCATGAAACATGAGGTCATGACCTGAGTTGAAGTCAGATGCTCACCCGATTGAGCCACACAGGTGCCCCAGGATTGTACATTCTAATCCCTTCTTCCAATCTCTTTTGAGATTGGGAAGTTTAATCTATTTACATTTAAACTAACTACTGATAGCAAGATCTATATTTTCAATTATTTTTTCCAGTAGAGTTAATATATTTGCTTTCAGGCATTTATATGCTTTTATTTAATTCACTTTTAAAATCCAAGACCTTTCAAGATAATGAAAATTATTACTGAAGATTAGTGTCACATTTCTGCATTTCCTGGTTATTGTAAAGATGATCTTAACTGTTCTGCACTGAAATTTAAAAAATTACTTTGAGATGGAAAATGATCTAATGAAAAGCACATATAAAGTACAGTGAAAGTGATTTAATAGAAATGTAGCAGAGAATATATAAATTACAATTTTCACCTTTCTTTCTAGAAACTCATCAATGTAGGTTTATAATCTAGAAATATGGCACAAAATGAAAGAAAGGGTTTATCAGTTCAGGTTCTGTGAACCAATCAGTTACAAGAGTAGAGGATGTTTGTTAACAAGGTATCTGAGTTAAATTTGGGGTTATTTTTCTTTTTCCAGAGAGAATGTAGCCAGTTGAGAGAACATTAACAAATGTTCAGCAGTTTAGGTTGTATAACTAAACTCCATCAAGGCATGAGAGTCGAAGTTACTTTATTTACTTGAATTTACTGAGAATTATCACATTTTTAAACATATATGTATGATATTATTTTCATAAATATTAAATACACCCTCCCAATCAAATTTTACAGTGATTCAATCTCAAGGGGCTCAAGAAAATGTTAATGTGATATCCAATGAGGAAAAACAGCTGATAGATCTGTGATACAGGCCCATAGTGTTGGATGCCTTATGCTATATGTTTCATCTAATGGATCTTTCTAAGCCAAATTTAAGTGTACCAGCTTCATTCTAAAAGCAATATCAAAGTTTTCTGGTTTGAATTGTTTCTGACAAGCTAATTTATGAAATCTTCTAAAGTGGAATTTAAAGTAAAAGTGTGAGTAATATAATGTATAAATAAGCAAAGTGAAAGCAGTATAATAAAGAAAGCAGTCCCCTTTGATTTAATCTACATGATGGCGATTTTATAAGGCAGGCATGTTGAATTTTCTAACAGGAATGAAAATGTATGAACAATACTTCCTTCAACTAGTGAGTTCTTGGTTCTCTTAGGTGATTCATTTCTATTCAGTAAAATAGATGTCTTCAGGTTCTGAGTAATCAGTTTATCTCTAGAGAGAACACAAAGCATACTGGGACATTATTTTTCAGTAGTATAGAGTTATCATTAATAATCCAAAGAATAATGGACATTTTATTCAAAGGACTTCTGGGAACTTCTGTCATTCAATATGATAGCTTTCCTTGAGGCATTCCCTGATCAAAATCACTTACTTTTATTAGAGAGTTAAGATAAAATTCATAATTCAGATAACATATGCAAACAGAATGCTGTCTCATTTCAAGTTTATCTTAAGTGATACTGAAAAAACCTCACTATGAGGCAGACTTTTTACTTGAATTTCTGAAGTACTGGTATATAAATCCTTAAACTTGTCTTTCCTCAAAATACTTGAAACACTGATTAGTTAAAAGAATGACATTAAAATTGCCATTATTCTTTGAAAAGGCAAAAATACCAATGTAATCATAGTATTTTAAATGGTTTTGTATTTCATATAGCAACTGATGAAACAAGCAAAGATGCCAAAATAAATCATCACTTCAGAGCAGTTTTCAAATTTACACATGTACTTGAAAATTAATGGACATGAGCACTAAAACTATTGCCCTTAAAGATTCCAGGCACCTCTGAAGGGACAGGAAACAGCAGGTTATAGGCACCCATCTTTCTCTTCCTCTTGCTTCTCTCTTGCCCCTTCCCCTTCTTTTTCTCTTTCTTGCTTTTGAGGGGGTTCCTTTATTTATTTTTTAAAATGTTTTATTTATTTCTGAGAGAGAGAGTGTGTGAGCAGGAAAAGTCCAGAGAGAGGGAGACAGAGAATCAGAAGCAGGCTCCAGGCTCTGAGCTGGCTGTCAGCACAGAGCCCAATGCAGGGCTTGAACCCACTAACTGCGAGATCATGACCTGAGCCAAAGTCAGACCCTTAACTGACTGAGCCACCCAGGTACCTCTTGAAGGGGTTCCTTTAAAATCTCTTTAAAAGTGTTTAATAAGTAAATTCTTATTACTCCTAAATGTTAAGAAAAATAAGTGTATTATTTAACTGTATTTTACCATTAGAAGGTATAGATGGTCAGTGTGAGATAATAGAAAAAAATATGTATCTGCTTCTGATTCATGGCATGGGTCTGGCTTGTACATTCATAAGTTATAAGAGTACTTGAAGCACCTTTTTTCTAACCAGGGGAATCTGAGTGGACTCCTGAATAACTCCTGGATAAGGACTGGTCACCAGAAGACCAAGCCATAATTAGAAGCTTGGAGCTTTTAGCCCACCTGTCATCCTCCAGACAGGGGAGAGGGGCTAGAAATAGAGTTAGTAGTTAATCATGCCAGTGTGAAGAAACCTCATAAAATCCTAATTGTACAGGGTTTGGAGACATCAACACATCAACACGGGGAGAGATGGCCTTCCCTGGCTCCACACGGACAGACGCTCCTGCCCTGTTCTCAGACCTCACCCTAAGTATCTCTGCATCTGGCTTATTTATATTATATTATATTATATTATATTATATTATATTATATTATATTATATTATATTATATTATATTATAATATTACATAAGTAAGTGTTTCCCTGAGCTCTATGAAGCACTCTAACAAATTAATTAAATCCTAGGATGAAGTCATTGGAACCTCTGATCTAAAGCTAGTTGGTCAGAAGCACAAGTGTTAACCCAGGCTTGTGACCGACATCTAGAATGTGGGTGTGGGTGTGTGGTGTGTGTTGCGGGTGGAGGACCATCTTGTAGGACTGAGCCTTTACCTGCAGGATCTAACACCATCTCCAGGTAGATAGTGTCATCATCAAGTTAAATTGTAAGCCACCAGCTGGTGTTGCAGAGAATTGCTTGTTTTGGGGGAAAACCTCCACATAGTTGGTGACCAGAAGGCTTAGAAGTGAAGTGTTCTGTGTGACTAGTAAAGGAAACCCCCCAGTGGGGAAGAACTGAGTTTTTCCCTACATAGGAAGGAAAATCTGGGCTTTTTATTTACAGTCTGTTTTAAAGGAATTATGATATAATAAGATGCAATCCACACCATAATCATGCTATACAGGATTTAATTTATGTTTTGTTTTCTGAAGGGATTTAGTATCAAACAGTCCCTTAGGGTCATTATAATAAATATTGATTGTGTTTTATACTTTAGGAAAAAGTCTCACTCTCTGAATCTAGTGGTTTAGATTCTAGATATGTGTGATTTTAATATGTAAATACATCTTTCTGTGTCTTGTGAAAATTTTCCTTTAATATGTATATGTCTCCCCCCCCACCCCCGTTATCACAGGCTTAGTCTTGGGTTGTAAAGCTGTCCTGTGTTTTACTGAGCTATAAAAATCCTTGCACACTGATCATAGAATCACAAAATCATCAGCGGATTTATCAGATTGACTAATCTATAACCTTATAGTTTATTGAGCAATAAAGCAGCATTAGGGTACATTGTACTTGTACTAGAAGACTACGGGCTGGTCATATTAAAGGTCTAGAATTGCATGGGTCTAGAATAGTGTTTTCTGTCTAAGGATTCCTTCTTAGCTAGGAATTTAATGAAATATATCTAACTCAACATTGATGGACCCCCTCCCATCAGGTCCATCACCTGATGTACAGGTGTATATACACCTCAGGGTGTGCAAAATGCCAAGCTCTGGGGATGTAATCTGGTACAGGTTGCAATTTAGTTGTCTCTTCTGTTTGAAAGAAAGATTTTCAGTTTTTAGATAGCCCCTCAGGACAATATGGTAGACCAGTTTCATCCATGTTTGAGAAAAGGTACAATTTATGGGCTTGTAGGTTATCTAGAAAGTCTATGTCAAATACTCACAGTATATTTTTAGTGAAGTGAATTCTAATGGAGTCACAGTATCAGCAGAGCTCCCGAACTGCATCAACTTAATGTGGAGAACACAGCTGCCAGAAAAATCATGCTCACCCTGATTACCCACGCTAAATGAAACAGAAGGTGCTTATTAGATAAATGCTGTTTTGATTAAATTTCTATTTTCTCACTGAAAGCATTTATAAAGCCTGTCTCTTTGAGGGTGTTTTAATTTTTGTTCTTGGTTTGGGATGGGGATTTTCAAGCACTAACACTTGCAGACACTAAAAAATTTCATCTGATGGCCAACAGACACATGAAACGATGCTCAGCATCCCTCCTCATCAGGGAAATACAAATCAAAACCACACTGAGATACCACCTCACGCCAGTCAGAGTGGCGAAAATGAGCAAATCAGAGAACTCTAGATGCTGGCGAGGATGTGGAGAAACGGGCACCCTCCTACACTGTTGGTGGGAATGTAAACTGGTACAGCCCCTCTGGAAAACAGTGTGGAGGTTCCTCAGGAAACTAACAATAGAACTCCCCTAGGACCCAGCAATAGCACTGCTAGGAATTTACCCAAGGGATACAGAAATGCTGAGGCATAGGAGCACATGTACCCCAATGTTCATAGCAGCACTCTCCACAATAGCTAAAACATGGAAAGAGCCTAAGTGTCCATCAACAGATGAATGGATCAAGAAGATGTGGTTTATCTATACCATGGAATACTACATGGCAATGAGAAACAATGAAATCTGGCCATGTGTAGCAACATGGATGGACCTTGAGGGTGTTATGCTGAGCGAAATAAGTCAGGCAGAGAAGGACAAATATCATATGTTTGCACGTATAGGAGGATTAGGAGGAACTTGACGGAGGAACAAGGGGGAGAAGAAGGGCGGAAATGGTGGGGGAAAGGGAGAGAGGCAAACCATGAGAGACTCTTGAATGCTGACAAAAACTGAGGACTGATGGATGTGGGGGGGAGGGGGGGATGGGCATGGAGGAGGGCACTTTGGGGATGAGCACTGAGTGTTATGTGGAAACTAATTTGACAATAAACTATTTGTAAAAAAAAAAAAAATTTATCTGAAATATCCAACAGGAATACTTAAAATTGTGGCGCAATTAGTTTTAAACTCTATGGAAAATTTTTCAAAATCAGAATTTGCATATAATAGCTCATTTGCTTTCAGGAAAAATAATATATGCTATGATGATTGTGGCAATGCGGAGGAAATGGAACTATGTGTAAATCTAAAATTAGAAAACTTGCAATTTTTCATTTCTTTTATATTGGTTAAAGTAAATTTCCAGGAGCAGAACTTAGGGTTCTTATATTACATCCATAGAATATTCTTCTTCTATACTTGTTCTTTGAAGCATCAGATTAGAAAAGCATGAAGGGGAAATGTTAATATTTTCTCTGTAACTGACACTGAATCGAGATTTTTGGCCCAATTCTTTTGGAAACTCTGGTAATCAATCTGAAAACACTTTGGAAATGATTTAGACATACATGACGATCTAAAGTGTGCTTTTTTGTGAAATAATAATAATTAATAATATAATAATAAACAATAATGAAATGAACAGTTATGTTTTCACTATTGTCTTTAAAAATACATCATTAGCCTTGAAGTATCCCTGATGTCTCTCAAGTACCTCTCCCTGATCTCTTCTGCTCTTTCTTACTCAGAGAATACACTATCCTGAAAACTATGTCATTTCTTGCCTTGTTTATCATTTATCATTCATCTATCTATCATCTATCTCATCTATGTATCCATCATCATCCATCCATCCATCCATCCATCCAGATATCTACTTCTTTTGCCAAGGCAACAAAGATATTATGGAAATATTTTAACAAAAATTTTAAGATTTTGCCATTTATCTTAAAGTTCTTAAACTTTCTTGATTTTTGTGTGTGATATAAATGGGGGATTCGATTGTATTTTTTTCTGATTCAAAGAACCAAAATATTGAATACTACTGTTTTTTACCTGATCTGTAATGCTGCTTCTACCATATAGCAAATTTATGTACGAATCTGTTCTAGTGTTCGCTATGCTATTACATTTGTCTGTTTGTTTCCTAGGCTAATATACCACACCATCTTAATTATAATAGTTTATAGTTAGTTTTTGCTATGCCAAGTCCTATTACCTTATTATTTTTTTTCAGAAGTATCTTGCCTTTTCCATAAAAATCTTTAAAATCAGCTTCTCAAGCTTTATGGAATGCTACTTGGGAATTTTCACTGAACTCACATTTATTCTGTTTTTCAAGTGATATTATCTTCTATTTCATGAATCTCTATGCTTCTCCATGAATTTCAACTTTTTTGGTATCTTTCAGAAGTCTTAAATTTTTCTATGAAGGAGAATTTTGATTTTTTTTGTTATTGTTAAATTGGTATGTAGCTTATATATTTTTTGTTTCTAATCTTTCAACATTTTGCTATTGGAGTATAAAAATATAAGTGATATTTTTATTTGATTTTATATCTAGAAAATTTGTTAACCTCTCACCACTTCCAATAACATGTAGATTATTTTGTAGATGTAAACAATAGTGACAGCTTTGTTTTTCCCTTTCTAATCCTTACGCTTTTTCTTTTTATTGTGCTGGCTAGGAACTCCAGTACAATGCTGGATAAAAGTGCTGGTAGAAGGAGAATATGTTTTGTTTCTTTTTAAAAATTTTTACTTCTTTTGTACACAATTTTCTGCATTTTTTGGTAGGTGACTCATCAAGTTAAGAAATAGGTTTTCTATTTGTAGTTTGCTTAGAGTTTTCAAAAACAAAAATAGATGTTAAATTTATCAAAAAATTATCTATTGAGATACAGTAATAAATTTTCTAATTTGGAGTCATTGTGCATTACTCAGGTAAACTTGACATTGTCAAGATATATTATGCTTTTTATACATTGTTAACTTTAGTTTGCTAGTAGTTTTGTGAATGGATTTTATATCTAAGTTATGATTGCAATTGGCCTATAATTCTGTTCTTGTCTCACATTGGAATCAAAGTCACATTACTACTACTACTGCTGGTGTTTCTGCTATTGTAACTAGATCTATATTTGCCAGGGGCACTTCTGAGCACTTCACATGTGATGACCCATTGAATCCTCACAACCATGTGAGATAAACACTGTCAGTGTCTCCATTTTACTTGTGGGGGAAAGCAGGGCCTGGAGGAGCCAGTAAGTGACAAAACTGGGACTCAAACTCAGAAATTTTTGATTCCATAGTTGTGCACTTAACCATGATGGTGTATTAATTTCACAAAATGATTTGGCAATTGTGCAGAAAAAAGTTAAGATAGCATGACTGAGACTGCTGTCCTTGGAAAGGCCTGCATACAAGGTTGACTATTGGGTTGGTATCTGGGAACTTGAATAGTGAACTATTATCTATTCTGTATAAAACTTTCCTTAAATAATAAGAGCTGCTCACTCTACCTAATATGGCTTATTCTGAGTACTTACTTTCCTTTTGGGAGCCTGGAGTTTTGGTATGTTCTAGGCAGATGGTGCCTATATTACAAGCCCCCAATCAAATTTGTATATGTGCTGCTGAAGCGAGCACGAGCCCCCAATCAAATTTAGACGGAGTCTCTAGTGAGCTTCCTTGATGGACAAATTCATGTGTTTTGTCACAACTTTCAGTTGCTGAAAAAATTAAGCATGCCTGTGTGATTCTGTGGGAAACAACTCTTGAAAGTGTGTACCCAGTTTTCCCTAGGTGATACCTTATGCACTTTTTTCTTTTGATGATTTTGATTTGTATCCATTTCCTATAATAAATCATAGCAGCTATAAGTATAATTCTATCCTGAGTTTTGTGAGTCCTCTTAGTCTATAACTAGACCTGGGAATAATCATGGGGACCTCTGTCACAGGTCCTCTTTTTTTATTATATGAAAGAGTCGGTGTAAGATTGGAATGACCTGTTATTGAATGATTGATAAAATTTGACTAAAGTGATTTGGCACAACCTTCAGGGTTATGTATTATGTCTTTCATTTTGCAGATAAAAAAAGTGAGGCTTGGGAAGTGAAATAACTAACCCAAAGTCATATTATTAGTAATAATCAGATGTAAGATTTGAGCTCTGTTCTATTTGATTCCAAGACCCATAATCTTCACCAACTTAAGTGTTTGTTTCCACTATGAGTTTCTTATTCTAATTTTGCTCAGCTTCCACAATCTTAAAAACATAACTTGAAATTTAAATTTAGGGTGAGCTATTTCTCAACAGTTAGCGTGAAGTAATTAAACTTTAATATCCCTGAGTTTTGCAGCCAAGGAAAAATTTAATGCTTATATACAGAACGTGTCATAGTATCCTTAGTGTTAGTCAGTGAGGATCTCTGTTTTCTAAGATAGCCTCCCAATTAAGAAGTTAATCTTCCAATAAAATGAGGTTAAAATACCTGATTTGGAACACAGAGGAATATTTCTCTCTCAATTGTCCAAGACACAAAAATAGTTCACAAAATTAATTCTAGGTTGCCGGCTCAAAAGGGCTGTGCAAACAGAGTAAGGCAATTCCTCAGGTAATAAGTCTAATTATTCAACATCTCCACAGTCCATTTAAGCTAATATTTGTGGAGTACATACTATGAGCCAACCTGTGCTATGTACAAAGAGAGGGGTACAAAGATGAATTACAGTCTGTGTACTTTAGGATATTATAGCTTAGAGGAGAAGACACAGATGTAAACACGTTAAATGAAATATGGAAAATTTATTGATAGAAATATGCATAGAGATCTTTAGCAGCAGAAAGAGGTGGAAAAAAAGAGTTTCCAGAGAAGATAAACTTCAAGGGCAAATAGCTATTAGCAGGTAAAAAAGTATGGAGAAGCATATAACAGGCATAAGGAAACTTATGACAAAGGCTCATGATGTGATATAATTAGAGTGTAAACAGAAACTAGGTCATGGCAAATGAATTTACAGCAACAGGGAAGGCTGAGTTAGGAAGGGAAATGTATATAATGGTTTTCATTGTCTAAGTGGTAAAAGCTAATGAAGGTTTTAAGGAGGGAAATGTGATTTTGAATAGATTGTATTCAAAGAGGGATAGCAGATGGATTATAGATGGGCAAGACTGAAGAGAAGAGGATCATATGATATTGCATGCATATATATACAAGTGCAGTCATATTCCCACTGACATAATTGAGACCCTCACTAACAAGTCCTAGTGTAATGAATGGAGGAAAGAGGCAAATTTCACAAATAGCAAGGAAGTAAAATTAGTAAAGTTTAGTATTGATTGCTAAGGGGAGGGAGGAAGATGAATCTTAGATGACTCTCGAGTTTCTGACTGGAGTACCCAATGAAAGGCTATGAACTGTGTTTGGGGACACTAGATGACACAATATGTCTAGAGTTGAGGAAATTAAACTTAGATTTACTTATGTGGCATAGAGGTGTTCATTAACAAACGAGAGAAGTGAACTCAGATGCATTCAAATAAATGAATCTGAAACACATGGCAAAAATAGATTTTTGGGTGGTGGTTAAAACCATGATAGCAGAGGAGCTTACAAACGAAGAACATGAAGAGTTAGGAGAGAATTGTGCCAAGGCCAGAACCATAGAGTACTCACTTTTAGGCCATCATTTCTAATGGATGACTCAAAGAAGAACCCGTGATTTTTTGAAAGTATGTTTACTTTTGGAGCACCTGGGTGGCTCAGTTGGTTAAGTGTCTGACTTCAGCTCGGGTCATGATCTCACAGTTTGTGGGTTTGAGCCCTGCGTCGGGCTCTGTGATGACAGCTCAGAGCCTGGAGCCTGCTTCAGATTCTGTGTCTCCCTCTCTCTCTATCCCTACCCTGCTCACGCTGTCTCTCTCTCTCAAAAATAAAAACATTAAAAACTAAAAAATATACTTACTTTCTACAAATTTTCATGTGTGAATTATTAATTATTTTGTATTACTGGGTCACTGGACAAGGCTCTATTTATTATTATAGTTGATAATATTAAAATCAAATATATACAATAATATTTCTAATATTTATATGGGATATCAATATTAATAATAATATGAATTCTGCATAGTTCTCACCTACTTAATAAATTAAACTTTACCATTACCTTTCAGATCTATGTGCCCACCTTCATTGCCTTTCCCCAACTTCCCCTATGCCCAGAGGTAACCAATATGATGAATTTTATGTTTATTATTTCCTTGATTTCCTGTAATTTCACTATCAATGAATGTATATATTATTTTAAATTGTTTTTGAACTACATTTAATGAAATTTTACTCTAGTTCTCTGAATCTTGCTTTTCTTTCCATCAATATCACATCTTTGAGAATCACTGATGTTGAACCTCACTGATGTTCTCTGTAGTAGTCCATTATATCAACACACTACATTGTATATATACATTTTAACACAAATGTATGTTGGTTTATTTCTCTCTCTGTCTCTCATGTCTTTTATTTGCTGCAGTGAATAATTTTGCTTATATCACATGAGTAAGAGAAAGCACTTCCTCAGAGAATTTTTTTTTTTTAATGCTTTATTTCTAGGAGAGAGAGAGAGAGAGAGAGAGAGAGAGAGAGACAGCGTGAGCACGGGAGGGTCAGAGAGAGAGGGAGTCACAGACTGAAACAGGCTCCAGACTCTGAGCTGACAGTCAGCACATAGCCCGACGCGGGGCCCGAACCCACGAACCGCGAGATCATGACCTAAGCGAAAGTCGGACGCTCAACCGACTAAGCCACCCAGGCGCCCCCTTTTTTTTTTTTTTAATGTTTTATTTAGAGAATATTATCAACAGAGAATTACATAGTAGTTAGTAATGCCCATGTTCAGTTTTATGATATAATGTTGCAAAATTATTTTAAAAAGTGCTCGTACCAATTTATACTCTTATCAGAAATGCTTAAATTTTTTTAAGTGTACATCTTCTCCAAATGATAATATTGTCAGAATTTGAAACTTTGGTCAATCCAGCAGCTATAAAATGGTATCTAATCATCTTTTAATTTATAATTCCTTATTAATAATAAGTATTTTTCATGCATTTATTAGCCCATTTTTTTTATTTTTTCATATTCCTCTTAATGATTCATAGGAACCACACATATGCATGTATATATATTGTGTATACATATATAAATATGCAATATATAATATGTATAGATATACATACATACATACACACACCATATGTAGTAATATGACCATATATAACCATATAATCATTCCCTACAATGGAATAGATGTTTTCCCAATGAAGAAAGTAATTGGATCTCAAGTTGACACCAGTATTATTTTCTATAAATTTTACAGTTTTATTTCATATTTAAATCTTCAGTCCATTCTGAATTTTTAAAAAATATTTTTAACTGCTAAGATGTGCCCAGATAAAGCCAAAATGGCTCACTATTTGTACTACAGGGTTATCCTTAATTCCTAGTATAAGGAATTTGGATTTAATATTTATGCAGTAGCTATATTACTAATGATATATGAACAAGGAAAAGATGTGATTTAAAATGGCATCTGAGAAAAAATTATCTATGATAGTCTTTTTAAGAGATGGGAGAGGTTAGGAAGCAATATTGGTTATTCCAAGAAACAGATAGGTAATGATTTATTAGAGTCAGACTCCCATGAATCAGAGTTCTTACTCCTATTAAACTTGAGTAAATGTCGGGAATGCAAGTAATCAAAAGGCTCAGAGGAAATGGGAAGAGATCTGGAATGTCAAGGGCAGCTTTTCACGTCCTTTCAGTTCTAGAATAGAGGTCTCTATGTGAGGTCCATGTTATAACTTTACACAGTAGGAGCATTTAATTATAAAACATTTCCATCTTATGCTCTGGAGAGTTGTGTAGCCCACCTGACATTTTCCAGAGAGCAATGCCTCATAGATACAATGTTCTATCTGCTATAGATCATCCGTTGCCAGGGACATTTTGCCAGTGGTATTTCAGAGATAAACTTCTTTTTCTAGCAAATATCATCAGTGTACTTACTGAGTGGTCCAGCTGTTAAGGATATCAGACAGGGGACTCTGGTTTTTTATTTATTTTTTTAATCCCAACTTACTGGGTCATTTCCCCAAGGAAAATGATGTAATTAGATAACATATTAGCTGTGTTAACTCCCTTCTCTCAAGAGGCAAACTTTGGGATAGAAAAGAGACAAAAATTTGAGGGGAAAAAAAGGATGAATTAACATTACATTATTACAAACAAAAGGGAAAGAGAGAGGGTCCAGAGTTTCATTCAAGAATTAGAGCCATGTTATTGTGGAGAAAAATAACTTCTCTGACAAAATTATGAACTCGAGGGAGAACTGATCTTGGAACAAACACATGTTATATTTTAAGCAGGTCAAGTTTAAAAGAGTGGGAGGATGTGAAAACAAAACTTTCAATAAACAATAAAGAAGAAAGGTCAGGGGTGGAGCTATAGATTGAATAATCTGAAAATTCAAACTTCATGGATGAATTAATTCTTGGAGTAGTTTAATAAAGACATAGGGCAATAGAGATCAAAGGATGAAATCTGTGAGAATTATATTTTTATTTTCATCACTGACTTTTCCTCCATATGCTGAAATGTCTCATGGGCCTAAGAAAACTACATTAGTAGAGCATCAAAAATCCAGAGATTCAAAAAATATATAAAAAAATAAAAAAAGAAGTATTCAAAAGAAAAAGTGTTAATGAAGTCGGGGGCAGTACTTGGAAGGGATAGTGAGTAGTTCCATTGGAAGAAATTGTTGATATTCAAATGAACATATATCCCTGTACAAAGTGGGCTGAATGGTGGCCTTCTCAAAAGATATGCCCACATTCTAATCTTTGGAACATGTGAATATGACTTGAAACAGTAAAAGACTGAATATTACCTTATAAGACAAAAGACACTATTAACTTAAGCGTCTTGAGAGAAGTTGATCCTGAGTTATCTGGTTGGGCACTAAATCTAATAATGTGTCCTTATAAGAGTGAGGCAGAGGGGGATTTGACAGGCAGAAAAGATGTCAATGTGACCACAGAGGCAGGGATTAGGAGTATAGAGTGATTTGGACACAAGTCAAAGAATACAGACAACCATAGCTAGAAGAGGCAAAGAGTTTCTCCCTTGAGCCTCCAGAGGGAGTATGACTCTGCTGACATCTTGATTTCAGAATTCTGGCCTCCTGAACTGTGAAAATAAATTTATGTTATTTTAAGCCATTCAGTTTCTGGTAATTTGTTACTGCAGCTTCAGGAAACAAATACACCGTATAAGTAAAAATGTCTTAAGTGGAAATAGATATTTAATGTAAAAGTGGATATAACAAATATGCCATTGGGCCAGTCTCTAAGAATTATTCCTCCTTTCAGAGGGCTAGAGTCATTTCCCTATTGTAGGTCAATCTCAAGTAAAGGCTTTGCACAGAGAATTTGTACTTCTCTACCATTGAAAAGAGGATGGAGAATTCTGTAGGTCTTAAAAAGTGAGCTATCCGTATGAATGTTCTGAATTTTTCTATGTTCCCTAAAGGAATGAGGAATTTGCAGAGAGAAATTATATATGAGAAAGAGGATTTTCTAATCTCTATGTCCAGAGCCAGTGGGCAAGCATAAAGCTGAGCAGTGTCATGGTGCCCAGAGCAGGTGTCCTGAGTCAAACACAGATGATCCATAATGAAGAGAGAGCAGTCTCAGATTTGTAATGAGTGGTGAGAAGGGGTGGAAAAGTAGAATACTCTAGCCTGTGGCAATATTATCTTTCCCTCTTGGAAAAGGAGACGACAACTCATCACTACCTATTGTTCTACTTTTTCAAAGTTTAATCACTTCAAATCATTTGCTTGATTCCATTATCTTTGTTGAGTTAGATAATGTTTCACTACCGTGTTGTGACTGTTGTTTCACCGAACTTCACAAACCTAAAAGTAAAAATGTTTGTAACTTTATAGGAAAGACAATGGTTATTTTGTTCTACTCAGTAAAATGATCAATTTGGTAGCCCTGTGTAGATCCTGCTGTGAGCATCAAGAAATAGAATAGTTTCCTTTACAGTATGATGGTGTTTTCATTATCTGCTAGATAACCACAATGAAAGTTTTCCCTTGCTACAGAGAAATTATAATGGCCCATGTGTTAAAGTGTACTCATTTGCTGTAAAGAGGCATTTGTGGTTGATTAAACACATCAGACTCATTTTGTATTTAATCAAATGCAGGGACCATTTATTACTTTGAATACTCCAGTACCCTGGACATTAGCCCTTGACTAATCTACACCACCTAATTGAAGAGCATTTCAGGTGCAACCAATTATAATAAAATGAGAAGACTCCATTCCAAAAAGTTCTTAATATATGAGCCTTCATGAAAACATCTGTCCTTCTAGAAAGGCCATGATGTATTTGATTTGGATAATCAATTTATAGCTAGTTATACTATAAAACTAACATTTAAGTAAGAATACTTAATATAAGATACACTCTGTTGACAAATTTTTAAGTACACAGTATGGTATTGTTATCAACAAGCATAATGTCGTACAGTAGGTCTCTAGGATTCATTCATTTTGTATAACTGAAACTTTTGTACCCTTCAACTAATACTTCAATATTTCCCCCTCCCCTCACACCATGGAAAGTACCATTCTACTTCCTGCTACTATAATTTTGACTATTTCAGATTCCTCATATGATTGGTGTCATATAGTATCTGTCCTTCTGTGTCTGGCTTATTTCACCTAGCAGAGTGCCCTCGAGGTTAATCCATGTTGTTGCAAATGGCAAGATTCTCTTAATTTTTAAGGTTAAAAAATATTCCATTGTATGTATATATTACATTATTTTTTAAATCCAGTAATCTATCAATAGACATTTAATTTGAGACCGTGCCTTGACTACAGTGAGTTGCTGTAATGAACATGAGAATGCAGATACTGAATGCACTTCCTTTGGATATATACTCTGAAGTGGGATTGCTAGATCATTTAGGTAGTTTTATTTTTAATTTTTTAAAGTTTATTTATATATTTTGAGAGAGAGAGAGAGGGAGAGAGAATGAATGGGGGAAGGGCAGAGACAGAGGGAGAGAGAGAGAATCCCAAGCAGAATCTAAGCTGTCAACACAGAGACCAACGCAAGGCTTGATCTCACTAATCATGAGATCATGACCTGAGCTGAAATCAAGGGTCAGATGCTTAACTGGCTGGGTCACCCAGTGGCACCCATTAAAAGACATTTTTTTTGTGGAACCTCTATACCATTTTCCATAGTGGCTGTATCAATTCACATTCCCACCAACAGTGTCCAAGAGTTTCCTTTTCTTCACATCCTCATCAACATTTATCTTATTATTATTATTATTTTTACTAATAGATAATACCTGTGGTCATATATATGTCTTTTTTTGGACAAATGATTATTCAGTTTCTTTGCCCATTTTAAAAATCTATTTATTTGGGTTTTTTTTGTTATTGAATTGTAGGAATCCCCTATATATTTTGAATATTAACCCTCTATCAGATATATAGTCTGCAAGTATTTTATCACATTCTTCAAGTTGCTTTTTCACTTGTTATTATTTTCCTTTGCTGTGCAGAAATTTAAAAAAAATTTTTTACATTTATTTATTTTTGAGAGACAGAGAGAGACAGAGCACAAGTGGTGGAGGGGAAGAGAGAGAATGAGCCACAGAACCTGAAGCAGGCTCCAGACTCTGAGCTGTCAGCACAGAGCCTGATGTGGGGCTTGAACTAGCAAACTGTGAGATAGTGACCTGTGTTGAAGTTGGATGCTTAACTGACTGAACCACCCAGGTGCCCTGCTGTGCAGAAACTTTTTAGTTTGGTTTAATCCCACTTGTTTATTTTTGTTTTTGTTGCCTTATGTTTTGATGTTATATTCCCTGCCCTGCCATCTGCCCCCCACCCCCAAAAAGAATCATCTCCAAGACCAGACAAGGAGTTTACTCCTATGTTGTCTTCCAGGGGTTTTACAGTTTCAGGTCTCATGTTTAAGTCTTTGATCGATTTTGAGTTGTATACTGTAAGAGAGAGGTCCAATTTTATCAAGTTTCCCCCACACCATTTATTAAAGAAACTATCCTTTCCTCATTGTATATTCTTGGCATGTGTGTTGAAGATCAATTGACTATAAATACATAGCTTTATTTCTGGGCTCTTTATTTTGTTCCATTGGTTTTCATGCCAGTACCATATTGTTTTGAATATTATAGCCTTGCAATATATTTTTAAATTAGGAAGTGTGATGCCTCCAGCTTTGTTTTTCTTTCTCAGAATTGCTTTGGCTACTCAGGCACTTGTGTGGTTCCATATGAAATTTAGGATTATTTTTTCTAATTCTGTAAAAAAAATATCTTTGGAGTTTTGATAAGAATTGCATTGAATCTGTAGATCACATTGGGTACTATGGCCATTATCTTAGCTCTTGAAAGAAATTGAATCTAAATTAAACTTTGATTACCAAGAAATAGCTATTAGTAATTGCTTTTAGAGACTAAGAGAAATTACTATTATGAAATATTTGGGGTTTAAAATTATAACATATATTGAAGCTGTTTATTCTATAGTAGACTCATATATGGGATTATATCAAGACAAAATCATGACTCCTTAAATGGTTTTCCTCTCTCATTTGCTCTAAAGACTACAATATGTCAGTAGATCATACTGTTGTTTGCTTTGTTGGAAGTCAATATTTTTATTTCCTTGTTAATAGAAGTCACTTTTTATTTAAGTGGCAATGTATACAGTGTCTAGGAATTTCTTTGTCAATCAATGTAATTTCACTTGGCCTAGATGTGGAAGTACGACTTGATTTCTGATGAAAGAGATTTAAAGCAAAGGTCATAAAAGACGTATTAGGTAACCTTTGCTGCATAACAATTCTCTCCTTAACCTAGTAGTTATTTGTTTATTTATTTATTTAAATAAAATTTATTGTCAAGTTGGCTAACAGACAGTCTATACAGTGTGCTCTTGGTTTTGTGAGTAGATTCCTGTGATTTATCGCTTAAATACAACACTTAGTGCTCACCCCAAGCGCCCTCCTCAATGTCCACCACTCATTTTCCCCTCTCCCCTGCCCAGTCCCATCAACCCTCAGTTTGTTGTCTGCACCTAAGAGTCTCTTATGGTTTACCTCCTTTAAAACCAGTGGTTTTAAAGTATCAATTATTTATTTAACTCACAATTCTGTGGTTTAGCTGGGTGGCTTTTCTGGTCAAGCTATAGGATTCTCTGATTATGAGAATCTTTCCCTTACTCTGCTTGAACAAATGTACTAATTCTCTCTCTCTCTCTCTCTCTGTCTCTCTCTCTCTCTTTGGCCTTGACAGCTCATTCCTATCTCCCTCCAAGTCTTCCCTAAGGTATTGTTTGTTTATGCTAAGCCCATTCCTTGCAATTGTCCAAATGTTTCCTTGAAATATGCTTCATTTGTGGTTTAATTACAAAGAAAAATTACATTTCCTTTTGACTTTGGTCAAAAAGTGGGGCACCTGGGTGGCTCAGTCGGTTAAGCGTCCGACTTCGGCTCAGGTCACAATCTCATGGTTGGTGGGTTTGAGCCCCGAGTCAGGCTCTCTACTGACAGCTAGCTCAGAGCCTGGAACCTGCTTCAGATTCTGTGTCTCCCTCTTTCTCTGACCCTCCCCTGCTCACTCACTCACTCTCTCTCTCTCTCTCTCTCAGAAACAAATAAAACATTAAAAAAAGCAGAAAGTTCCTAGATTATTAGAAATGTATAAATGCTCTTGCTTTTGGTGTATATATCACCAAAATTTTGATTTTGCACCAGAAAAGAGACACATGTGATAGTTCTGGAAGAATGGGTAGGTGATGGGCAGTCTAGGGATAATAAAGCTGGAGGAAGCATCCATTGAGTATTGTAAAGAAAAAGTGTAGAGTTTAGTATACAGTAGCATTTAAGAATCTGGCTCATCTGAGGACAGAAAAGCAGGGCAGATAGGCAAAACTAGTAAGAGAAGATGCTGAAAGTAGAGATCAGGCCATGAGATGATTTATGATGCAAATTAATTTGAATTTTGTCTGTTAAGTAATAAAGAGACAGAATTTATTGTTTCTTACTCTCTTCCACTATAATATCTTTAATGTACATATATTACTATCAGAGCATTTTAACACTATATAAGAACTACATCAATGCATGGCAATCTTTTTTAAGAACTGTTAGCCTCTTGAAGGCAGGGTCCGTGGTCATAGTCATTATTGTGTTTCTAGCATCTACTCATCTGAATTGCTTTGTTATGTGTCATCTTAGCTAGCCAAAAACTACATTCCTCATAATTCTTTGCTAGTATGTTTCCAGGTACGGTTAAGTACAAGAGATATTCTTTAGTAAGAATTGTAGGACAGATGGAGTCAATATCCATTTTGTAGCAAAAAAATCCCCACCTTCTTCTGGTAATTTAATCAAACACTAATGTAGGTGCTGCTGTGAAGGGATTTTGCAGGTATTATTAAAGTTCCTAACCAGTTGCCTTTAGGTTATTCAAAAGGTGGGTTACTGACGTAAGTAGTGTGGAAACCTTTAAAATAGGACATCCTTCTTCCATGAATTCAGAGACTCCTAGCTTTGGCTTGTGCTGGTGGGTTTCCAGTTTGTTTGTAAGTGTTCTTTCCTTTTTTTTTTTTTTTTTTTAATATTTTTATTTATTTCTAGGAGAGAGAGAGAGAGACAGCATGAGCAGGGGAGGGTCAGAGAGAGAGGGAGTCACAGACTGAAACAGGCTCCAGGCTCTGAGCTGGCAGTCAGCACAGAGCCCGACGCGGGGCTCGAACCCACGAACCCTGAGATCATGACCCAAGCGAAAGTCGGACGCTTAACCGACTAAGCCACCTAGGAGCCCCTGTAAGTGTTCTTTCCTGATTGCCTGCCCTATGGACTTCAGGTTTGCTTAGCCAGTCCCTACAATTGTATATGTCGATTCCTTATAATAAATCCCCTTTTCTCCACTTATCTTCAACTAGTCCTGCCTCTCTGATTGAAAAGCAGACCTATAAAGCTTATACTCAGTAAATGTTAAATGAATACATGTATTTTAGATTATTTCTATCAGTTAGGGTTATGTTGATGAGTGACTAGCAATGCGAAAGCAATCTGAAAAAATCATAAAACTTTATGGCTAGTTTTTCTTTGGGAATGTGAATATGTTAAGACTAATTTGGATCAGATGAATCTAAATTTGTATTTTGTGTTTATTGCTAAATTATTAATGCTATTTCCAAATATCTTTCTGTTGTCCATAAAGTTCCTTATCCAGATCAGTAGGAATGTTTATTTGCTTAATATTTATTGAATGTTACTATGTGCCAAGTACTCATCAAGGCATTAGAGATCTATCAGTGAACCAAACTGGAAAACAAGCAAACATCCTTACCCATAAAAAGTTTACATTCTTGATATTAGGAATCAGTCAGTCAATCAATCAACTACTAAGTCTGAACAATGTTCCTTTTAGGGATGGGAGAAACTCAGTGTTAGTCCCTGACTTGAAAAGTAACAAAACATGGACTTAATCTGCCCATTTGGTGATTACTGATATATATTAGTCATTTAAGTCAGTGTGCTCAGAGTTTATGTGTCCATAAATGTTCATTTTTTAAAATGCTTTTAAAGTGAGATTCAATATGCTTTGTACTGAACATTAGTGGATACAGAGGATTGTCCTAATTTACAGATTCCTTCAGTCCACAATTCTCCACATAGTGTACCAAATCTCTTATTAAAACATACTCATTCGACTAGTTACCAGCCACCTGTTCTTTTACTTGATAGCTGTAAAGTTATTACCTGCTTACAAACATCTCCCTCTATTATGTCCTTTGATTTTTCTATTTCTGGTTTGCTGTTAAAAAAAAAAATCTCTTCTAAGTATTTTTTTTTTTTATCTCTGCTCATCTTAGTTTTAATACTTTCCTTTATTTACTGGGCATTGCCTCCATTTGAAAGTGAAAATACTTTTTGAATAGAAAACTTTTTTTTCTTCTTTGTGTTTCTAATAGCATTTCCACAGTAATTTACACATAATACAAATGTAGTAAAAGTTGGTTAGCTTTATGGATGAATAAATAACAATTATTGATTATTATACTTTAATATTTTTAGAGTAGTCTGAAGGATTTAAAGTGCAAGACATAAGGGAAACATATGCTGTCTTTTAAAAATTAACAAATAAAATTAAAAAGTGCTATCAAACTTTCCAAATTGTTTTTCTTCAAACTTCAGGAAATAATTAGGATTTTTAATATCAGAATCGGATTTATTTATAAATTTTTATATTCTTTAAATCTCAGGAAATAATTGTGGTCCTTTAGTAAAAGTATATCTATTTGAAAATGTAGATTCTGCCTTTAAAATAGAAAACAAGTTATGAAAACATGTGTGATAAACATACGATGGAAATAGGAATATTAGACATTGTTTACTTAAAATCAAAAGTGCATTCAAGTTGTCTTTACATTGCACGTTCTCCTTATTCCAACAGAACACCTGATTTTTATTCGTTTTTTCTCCACCTATAAATCTGGACCAAGAGTCTGTAGGTCCCCTGGACTGGCAAGGAACAGAGCACTGCCAGTGGTTTTGTCTAACCCTAAAGCAAGAATTCATCCATTTGGAAATTTCTAAGGGCATTCAGTCTTATAGCAGTAAAAAATACCCAGGGGTGTAGAGATTATCTCATCTTTTGTTAATATGTCCAGGGAGAAAGTCAAAGATATGCCCAGAGGAAAATCATAGCTCTTTATACAAGGGAGGGATGAGAACTCTTCCACATTTCTGAGACTCCTCTGAGCTGAAGTGATAGCTCCAGTCGTTGTCCAGGAGTGTCATTTGTCAAGGTAGAAGTCGGCCTCTTTCTTCTTTACATTGTCATTTTCACGCCATAGGCTTTGTTTTGTCTTACCCCTGAGAGGAGCAAAGAATTCAGGAGTTTAGGAGAAAGGATGGTGGTAACCCCCAGCAGCAGGGCAAGCTCAGAGGAGCAGAATGACTAAACAGCAGGATTTCTTTTGTGGGAACTGTAGCATTTAAGGGGTCTTTGTAAGTAACGCATATGAAAGCGGATACTTTCACTTTCTGCATGGCACTCTCATCGACTACCTTGTTTATGTTTAGTGGGTATTTCTTAATTTTCTTTTAATGTTCATTTATTTTGAGAGAGAGACAAAGCACGAGCAGGGGAGGGCAGAGACAGAAGGAGACACAGAATCTGAAGCAGTCTCCAGGTTCTGAGCTGTCAGTACAGAGCCTGACATGGGGCTTGAACTCAGGAACCGCTAGATCATGACCTGAGCCCAAGTGGGTTCGACACTCAACCCACGCAGACACTCCTTTAGTGGCTATTTCTTAGAATAATTTTAACTAACATTTCCTCAAGTGATTAAAGAGAACAATGCAAGATTTTTTTTCAAAAACATGCAATTAAGTGGTCGAATCTTTCTGTGCTAGCAACCTGAAAACCCAGTTTTAAATTTGTTTCTGACATTTAAATGCAATGCGGCAACATATTGGTCTGATAATTTTTTTCATCAAACTAATTATACACTTTGGATATTAGTATATTTAGAAACTAGCTTTAAAACCCAGGTTACAAAATAATTGGCTGATCATTTAAAGTTAGTATTTGCTGCACATATGGTCTAACACTGACCCTAAAAACAGGGGGTCTAGACTACTGCTTTTTTTAGATTGTCTCCAAATTCTATGCTATTTTAAGTAGATATATTTTAACGGTTCAAAGTAGGAATATTGGGTGGAAAATCCCAAGTTATAGTCTCTGCTTCCTAGCTTCAAACGGCACAGAAAATTCTTGATTATGAGCCTAATAGTCTTCTTTAAGCAGGCATTCATCTGAATTAACAACATATTAAGTCTATTTCTCCCAGGAGGCACATAAAATCAAGTTCATGGGATTGTATTAAAATTAACAGTGAGGACAGTGTTCATCTTTGTTAAAGTTGCTGTCAAGTGTCCAGATACCAGCATTTTTCTTTTGTTCATTCATTTGGTCAACATATATTTATTGGATGTTTACATAGTAGGTAGGTGCCCTGTCCCAGAGCTCATGGTTTCGTGTTATTGACAGGGTGAATACACCAGATGAAAAAGATTGATGAAGATGAATTTGAGGACCTGAAACATCCTTTTGAACAATCAGTCTTATGGGATCCAACTCCACTAATCACTAAACACCAGCTTCTACTGCCTACTGGTTCATTTATCCGGAACCTTCTAAACTGATCATATTAGCTTAGGAGGCTAAATCTTCATTCTCAAAATTTTTCAGTTCCATGTCTCCCGAAATTTCATGCTTGACTCTGCCTCTTACTTCAGTGTCTGTTGGCTTAGACATCTTTGCCTATATGATGACAAGACAATCAGTTTTGGCCTATGTAACAGCACTGATA
Source organism: Hyaena hyaena (assembly GCF_003009895.1). Taxonomy (NCBI): domain Eukaryota; kingdom Metazoa; phylum Chordata; class Mammalia; order Carnivora; family Hyaenidae; genus Hyaena; species Hyaena hyaena. The sequence continues at coordinate 54,153 of NW_024082465.1, forward strand.
CGTTATCATAGCTTTTTCGAACTGCTTGTATTAAAAGTATTATACGATGGCCCTGGGTAGCTCAGTTGGTTAAGACTTTGGCTCAGGTCATGATTTTGCAGTTTGTGGGTTACAGCCCCACATGGGACTCTGTGCTGACAGCTTGGAGCCTGGAGCCTGCTTTGGATTCTGTGTCTCCTTCTCTCTCTGCCCTTCCCCTGCTCATTCTCTGTCTCCTTCCCTCCCTCTCTCTCGCTCTTTCTCTCAAAAATAAATAAACATTAAAAACTTTAAATACAAAAGTATATATTTGGAACAAAATTATATTTGGATCATTTCTTATTAATAATAGTGCCCATCTAAGATTATTATGATATTTTAGGTTTTTAAAAAAATCTTAGAAGCTTACTTTCCTTAAAAGTTTACCTTAACTTACACCTTTATTCTAGAATATTCTAAGGATGTTTTTGTCTAAATATACTTAAGAAATAATGGATAAGTGCTACTACCACCAAAAAAAAAAAAAGATCAATGACATAAGAGTAAGGTTCAGAACAGTTCATGGGGCTAGGAAACACTATGCCATAATTCGTGAAAAGGGAATGTTTATATGTACCTATATATGCAGAGAATGTTTTCGAAATGATCCAGAGAATCCATTCATGATAGTTGACTATGAGGTACTAAGAGTTTTGAGTGGGAGGAAAACATATTTCATGACAATTTGTTTAATAATGTTTGATTTGTTTTTTCTAACCACATTGAGGTATTAACTTTTAATTGAAAAAACCCTACAAATACATATTATATATGTATATACATACATAATTTAAAACACCTTAGAAATCATCATGCAAATCCCTTTATTTTTAAAGGTAAGCAAACTAAGTTTCAGGGAGGTTGTGATTTTGTCATAATCATATACTCAGTAAGCGGTGGAGCTGAATCCAGAGTCCTTGGTGGTGGTTCTTCCTCCTGCATCCCTCTTGGCAGAACTGGGGATGCAGAAAAATGTTCCTGAGAAATTATTCTATGGGGTTCACTTTGTATGTTACCATAGTATGTATACATTTAATATTTTACATAAATTTGCATATATTGTGACTTGAATCATGTCCCCCTAAAAATAGACTTGAAATCTTAGCCCCCTAATAGTCCAGATTGTGACCTTATGAGAAATAAGGTCTTTACAGAAGTAATCAAGTGAAAATGAGGTCATTAGAATAGGTACTAATCTCATATGACTTGTGTCATATATGAAAGGAGATTTGGACAGATAGGCATGTTCACAGGGGCAATGCTATGTGAACATGCCTTGCATTTCAAGCCAAGGAATACCAAAGATGGCCAGAAAACCACCAGAAGCTGGGAGGGAGGCATGGGACAGATTCTCCCTCACAGACTCTGGAAGGAATCAACCCTGCTGACATATCTTGATCTTGGACTTCTAGCCTCCAGAATTGTGAGACAATACATCTCTGTTGCTTAAGCCACCCAGTTTATGATACTTTGTTATGTCAGCCCTAACAAAATAATATGGCACATGTTCATGTTGCTTATATAAACTAAGTTTGTCTGGTTTATTACTTTTCATTTTTTCCTATCAAGTTAAAAGTATTGCAATGCAGCGCTTCTCAAACTTTTGTGTGTATATATATTTTTCAAGGCAATACCAAAACAATACCTCAATCTCGCTGATTCTCCTGAAAAAAAAAAAGTAATGATTTAGTGAATGTCATGGATTTAGCATCATATTGATATAGTCTGTGAAGTAAAAGTTGATCATTTACAAACAAATTGCTTCAAATAATGGTTTTCATGATTTTAAGCTACTTTGTTTTTTTCTGAAGACACACATGTTGGAAAGGAAGTCCTACTATTTAATCAAAATGATTGTACTGTGTATTTTACTGAGAGCATAAAAACTGGGCATGCATAATGAAATGGTTATGAAGAAATTCAAAACATGGTTTTGTTAACCATATTGTTAATACCATGTTTCAATACCACTGTTAATTAAAAATGTAGTTGTATTTGGTAATGTCCGCAGTTATGAGAGTAGGAAAGAGGTGGTTGCTTAGATACAGATAATTTGAAGAGGTTATTTTCAAATTTCATTGGAAAAAGAAAAAAATAGAGATAATGAGAACTGATACTTTTGTTTTCAGAATGTAATAGTGATATCTTAAGAAAGGTCAACTTTCCAAACAAGTGTTTCTGCTATTTCTTTCTTCCATCAGCTTTAATAGTTGTTATTTCAAAAAATTATAAATCTTTATACCTAACTGGGTTGATGTTTTTGGTAAGGACTACTAATTTTAGAATTACATATCTTTGGCCTTATGTAAGATAAACAAGAGACTCACCGCAAAACTAAAATAATTTGTTCCCGAGCATAATTTTATAGAAATGAAAGTAATATAATTTTAATGCTTATTGGGAGCATGAAGAAGTTTGTTTGCAAAACTAAAACAAATTAAATCAAGAGTAAAGGTGTGGTTCATCATAGAATTTTCTATAAACCTCACAGAATGAATTAAGCCTTTGACAAATAGAATATTTAAAACATTATTTCTTCATTTAAAGCTGAAATGGGACAAAGCAACTTGTTTTATGACCTGACCTATTTTGGTATTTTAATCAATTTCTTTCTTATTCTTTCTGTTTCGGCTTTGAAAGAAATTAAATTCTAGCTTGATTTGATTCAAAGTCTATGAAAAAGCAAAAAAAAAATCACTTAGGATTGAATTTCAGATTAAAAAGAGAAATATCTATGGTGGTTTGACATTTGGCATTTTGGTTTTAGAATCATCCTTTTCCTTACTCTTCTGATTTTAATTAATCCTGAGCATTTTTCTGACACTGTGTCTATCAACTTCAGTCCTTTCTTCAGAAGGGCACAGAGCACTGAGAGATCAAAGGAGATGCTGCCCAATCAAACAATAACCGACTGCAAGGGATGAATAAACCAGTCATTGACTCTGAGAGCAACCAGTATCACGTCTGCCTTAGTCTCCTTCCCTCTTCAATGCTGGCAGTCATTCCTGAACCTTTATCCTTCCTCATTGCTGGAGTTGGTTCTTAATAGATGTCTTTGTTTCTAGTATCTGTTCACATCACATACCCACATTTGCCTTTTTAAACAAACCATGTCTGATTATTTCTTTGCTCAAAGACTTATCTTTTGTTAAGAACTTACTTAGGTTTTCAAGACAGGTCATCACCTCACCCTTCCACTCTTGCCTCACTTCTTTACTTGAGGCTTCCAACATGCTGCTGCAGGGTTTGTCTGCTTATTTGTGCCTTTTGGATTGTGCATGTGTTGCCTTCTGCTTTAGAATTGTGCTTTCCAATTTTCTTTTGTTCTCTATTTGCAAATATATCCAAATTCTGCCATGCTTCCAATCACTGTGCTGAAATGTTCTTTTTAGATTAATCTAACTAATCCCACCCATGCCTCACCCATGGCTTCCTTCCAAAAGGGTCTTGTAACTTATGGAGCATAAACAGTGAAATGCTTTCCAGTTCTTTAACATGATAATTATGAAGACTTTAAATTTTAATAAATATGTGTGACATGACATGTTGTTGAATAAGAAAGAAAAATAGTAGATGGTTTCCCTCAAATTTTTATGTAGTGCTTCTCAAATTTTTAGGGTGTTTATGACTCCCCAGGAACACTTAATAAAAAATACCTACCCAAAGATTCTTATTTAGTTGGTCTTATATAGGCCTTGGGTAAAGACTGAGTATTCTCTCTTCTTTATTTTTGTTTTGTTTTTTAGCTTTTATTTTAGAAAATGCCAACTATACATAATTGCAGAAAAAATAATATAATAAACCTTCATGAACGCAATACCTGGCTGCAACCATTTCTACCATTTTGTCAAACTGTTCATCTATCTTTTCCTCCACTTTCTTTGCATCCTGAATTGTCACAAAGGACCCATCACAAACCTCATTTCAAATGAAACAGTAGCAACGATGTCTTCCTACTGGAGCAAAGCACAGTCTGAAAAGTAAGGGACAGAGCCTCAGATTAAAATCTATGTCCACATGGAGCTTTTGCCTGTGGATACTCACAACTGGAGATGAAGAGATCAGAAGGCTAATATGTTTTTGAGAGAACTATCTTCCCCAAACTCCCCATAAATTTGGTTTGCACTGGCCAATGCCTTACTTTTTTTTAACAACCCATGGCCCTTGGAATGGGCACCAGCATGTGTTAGAGCTGTGTAACTACCAGGAAAGAAATGCTTTGGGTGCTCACTTTTGAGGGGGTGAGGCAGAGGCCACAGAGAACAGTGGACCAAGGAGACTCTTTCAGAAGAGTGAATCAAGAGTTTCCAAACTGGCCCACCAAGCGCTCACTGCATTCCAGGACTGGCCCAGCAGGACCAGGGATTACTGTATTTCCCTACTCTCATTTTTTTCTGTCTGGGGTGGTGATTTATGTTTTTCCTTCAGATCATCCTCTTTTTATAAAAAAATTTTTTTGACAGCGAGAGAGAGTGCAAAAGAGAGTAGCAGAGAGAGAGAGAGAGAGAGAGAGAGAGAGAGAATCTTAAGCAGGCTCCACACTCAGTGTGGAGCCCAGCATGGGGCTAGATACCATAACTCTGGGATCATGACCTGAGCTGAAATCAAGAGTCAGAACTTCATCCAACTGAGCCGCTTAGGCACCCCCAGGGTGTCCTCTTTCATTGTAACCATTGACTGATGCTGGGTGTAGATAAATCCTTTTAGTCTATAGGTTATCAGACCATGAGGTGCCTCCTCAGGACCGAATGGAGGGGACTGCACTTTGACCAGAGATCCTGGATATTGGGATGGATGCTATACCTGATATGACTTTTGGGTTGTTTCTGTAGAGAAGGGGAAAATGTATATTTTTGTAGAGAAGAGAGAGTATGATTGTTGGTTGGATAAAGGGGCAATTGTGTCTATACAATGTCCATTCTTCCTTTCATTACCAGCATAGTACTAGCATTTCTCAATGTTTTCTGAAGATAGAGGTGGCCAATGATATGTAAATGTAAAGTTTGTCGTATGACACTCAGAAAATCCTTGCTGCAGTTAGTTGGAAAATAGGCAAGATGATTTGAGCTTCAGTAACTGAAATGGATTAATATCAGGCTTGAGAATGGAAGCAACATGCCAAGGATCACAGAATAGAAGGAAAGAAAGAGATTGGATCCATGATAATATCTTGGATCTGGCTTAATAACACTTGCCCTCTTGTCACCAGATTTCTTTTACATAAAAGATAAATTCTAACTTGCTTAATTTTGGCCTCTATTATTAGCAATGAGATGCAATTTCTAAGTGATATATCTATTAATTCTTGTTGCTTATTGTCCTATTAATAACTTTATTAGCCTTTGAGAATTCTTCATATATTAGAGATAGAAATACTTTTTGTTATATATATTGGAAATATTATTCTTAGTTTTTTCCATCTTTTAACTTTGTTTTAGTACTTTGATATACAACAGTAATAGATCTTATGCAGTCAGCTCCCTCTCTTTTTATAGCTTCTGTCTTTAAGTTCATAGTTGTGAAGTCTTTTCCCTTGGGCAGTTTATAAAACTATTTACTCATTGTGTTAGTCAGGATAGACCAGACTGTGTTGCAGTAACAAATTAACCTTGGCATCTCAGTAAATTAACAGAATAAAAATGTATATTTTCCCCACATAAGTTCTGATGTGATCAGGCAGTCCCACCTGGTCACATAAGAAGCAGCCTTGAGACTTGAACACTTTTTGACCACATGAAAAAGCATGCACATAGCCTGTGCTGATTTATCATCTTGTATGGGAATATCTTTCCCTGTTTTACATTCAGTGAACGTTCTTCCATTCTGCTTAAGCACGTGCATCATATGGCACTTGATAGGCCTCACTGCTATATCTGCGTTCTGTGGGGAGGGGACAGGATCCTTCCATTGAGGCACAAGAGAGGTATGTGTCCTGTATCAGTTGCTAGGAGAGACCCGCCGGCCATGGGTTTCAATGCCCCCTATTGAAGCTGATCTTTCTCTGGCTCTTCTCTACGTTAGTAAAGTGTCTATCCAGTGCTTGACTATATTGTGTTTTCCGTGATGACTCTGATACCAATATGTAATAAGAAGAACTATTTGAACTTTTATTTATGAAGGTTGGCACAGTGATGATCTTTGCTATGCTCCACGTACTCAGTCCTCCTCTGAGATTCCTACTGGTACATGGTGTTCTGTTACCTTGAGACTGATAACCAGTGCAAGGTATTCTGCTCGACACACATTGGATTTTAGCTTCTTTGAGCTAGAAGTGACATAGCCACTTCTGTTCACATTTGGCTAATGACCCATGGTCAAATCACCCAAATCTAACTGGGTGGGAGTTCCACAGTATAGAGGATTACATTGATGTTTGATGTACACTGATAGACATAGCTATACTATTTTGTTATTAAATTTGTTTTTAAAGTCTTTAATTCATGAGTAGTTTACTATAGTGCATGATATTAGACAGGGAGGGATATGCGTTGGTTGAGCAGAGCCAGTGAATATTTGATTTAATTTAGACACACTCTTTGAGATGTGCTTGCCTTAAATAAAAATAAAAATAATTGCTCCTCAACCCCTTGCCCTTTTGGGATTGCATGATAAATGTATACTCACTTAGTGCTAAAGAACAGGGATATCCCCTGTATCTGGAGACACTCATTTTGTTTATTGCTTTTCATTATTTCCCACCACAAAGTTAAGGCAAATTTGTCCAGCTAACAGAATGTGAGGAAATTTTTTCTATATATCAACTTTCCTGTACAGCTTGCATCGTTTTTTGCCATATGGCAAAAAGACTAATAGTGAATGATGGTTTTTTTTTTTTTTAATGTTTTTTTTTGTTTGTTTGTTTTGTTTTTATTTATCTCTAGGAGAGAGAGAGAGAGAGACAGCGTGAGCAGGGGAGGGTCAGAGAGAGAGGGAGTCACAGACTGGAACAGGCTCCAGGCTCTGAGCTGGCAGTCAGCACAGAGCCCGACACGGGGCTCGAACCCACGAACCGCGAGATCATGACCTAAGCGAAAGTTGGCCGCTCAACCGACTAAGCCACCCAGGCGCCCCTAATAGTGAATGATGTTTAATCTAACCTTTGTGCATGTGCACTCACCTCTGACACTGTGCTGTGGCCATCTGCTCTCCACTGGTGACACTATCCTATGACCTTCATAAATCCTATGACCTTAATAAATGTGTTTATGGACAAGTGAGAAATAGCCACAATCTCATCAGTAGTCTTTGTGAATAATGCTTTAGCTTGGGACAAATATAATGTAAACCTAGCAACAAATCCTTTTGGATTTTTGGGTTTACAACCAAAGTCAGAGACCTCATACATTTTGGCAAACTACTTTCCAAGGGCCTATTTAGGCCCCATCATGTATACTCCACTTCTTTTTGATAATGGAGTGCTATGCAACTTTATGGCCTGATGAATCAAATAACATCCATTTTATGATGGGCAGCTCAGGTCACATGGCAACGTGATGGCCTGTGGCCAAGTGTTCTGTGTCTAGTGGAGGCCCAGTAGCAGGCCAAAAGCCCTTTCTCAGAGGGAGATTAGTTATCTGCAGATGATGACAGAACCTTATTTTAAAATCCTAAGGGCTTGTGTTTTGATCCACCTATAGGGGCTTGTCAAAGACTCTAGACAGCACCCTATATGCCATTGACACTTCGAGCACCATTGTGTCTGCTGAATCATTAGGCCCAACTGACACGGCTGCTTGCACAGCAGCCTGTATCTGCTGCAGAGCCTTTTCTTACTCTGAGTTCCACTCAAAACTAGCAGTTTTTCAGGTCCCTCAATGACTGGGCCAGAGTAACAGCCCCAAATGAGGAGTATTATTGCCTTCAAAATCCAAAGAGGTCAACTTGGCTTCGTGTCTCTTTCTTGGTTGTAAGTAGCTAGATACAACTACTTATCCTTTATTTTAGAAGGAATATCCAGACATCCCCTAACTACTAGATCTCTAGAAATTTCACTGAGAGAGAAGACCCCTGAATATAATCAGATTTATTTCCCAGCTTCTGACACACAGTTGTTCTAACAATAAGTTTAGAGTCATTGTTACTTTTCATTCACTAGGTTCAATCAGCATAATGTAATGTACAGTGTGTTATCTTCTGGAAGGAAAAATGATCAAGATCCCTTTAAATTAAATTTTGACATAGGATTAGAGAGTTGATATACCCCCAAAGTAGAGCAGTAAAGATGCATTGCTTGCCTTGCCAGCTGAAAGCAGATTGCTTCTGGTGGACCTGATGGACAAGTATGGAAGAAAAGATACTTGTAGATCAATAGCTGCATACCAGATATCATGGGATGTATTAATTTGCTCAAGGGAGAAAATAACATCTGGCACAGTAGGGGCAACTGGAATCACCACCTGGCTGAGATTACAATAATCAATTGTATTTCTCCACCATACATCTGTCTTCTGCACAGGACAAATATGAGAGCTGAATAGGGATGCAGTGGAATCACTACACTTGCATATTTCAAGTCTTTCATGATGGCACTGATCTCTTCAAGACCTCTCAGAATGTCATATTGCTATTTTCCTAAAGTTAAAGTTCCTAAGGTACTACTGGCTTCTTGTTGGCCTTTCCCACATTATAGCCCTCATTCTATGGGTCAGGAAACCATTGTGGGGAATCTGTCAGATGCTAAGTATGTTCATATCAATTATACATTCTGGAACTGGATAAATGGATTTGGGGATCCATTGGCCCCACTGTAAATGGGTTTGAGCTAAAACCCTGCAATGAGGTACCACTATAACAAATACCTATAAATACATGAGGAACTTTGGAAATAGGTAATGGGTAGAGGCTAGTTTTGAAGCTCATGCTGGCAAAACATACATTGTTGTGAATGGACCATTCTGGGTGATTCTGATGAGATTTTAGAAAGAAAAGAGGAGAAATGAAAAAAGAAAGTTCTGAAAAAGAGAACTGAATTGAGAAAGCTTCAGTCTTTGCAGAGAATACCTAAGTAATCCTCAACAGAACATTGGTAGAAATATAGACACTGATGGCCATCTGATGATGTGTCAGATGGAAATGGGGAACATTTTGGAAACTGGAGGAAAGATGGTCTTGTTATAAAGTGCCAAAGACCTTGGCTGAATGATGTTTACATCTTAATGTTTTGTGGAAAGTAGAACTTTTCAGGGATGGAATTGGGTATTTAGTTGAACCTATTTCTAAGCAAAGTGTTGAAAGAGGAAACTCGTTCCTCCTGACTGCTTAGAGTTAAATTCGAGAAGATATAAATATTATAAAGGCTGTATTGTTAATTAAGAAGGAAAAAGGAGTTAAAGAATTAGAATATTCTTAGCCTATTTTAAAAAATAAGAAAGCCATGATTGAAAGAAACACTAAGGGTGTGGCCAAACAAGTATTTAATAAGGGCAGTAGATAGTCATCTTAACGGAAGCCAGGATTCACAGTTTAAGACAGTGGAAGAATAACTCTGAAGACAATTCAGAAATCATCATTGTGTACCTCTCATCATAGGTGCAGAGTGGTTTCAAAGTAGCTGGTGCCTGTGAGATTTAGGGACAAGTTTTAGTGCTGTTCCCATCACAGTCACTGTTCCCTTAACCCTTGGCCACCTTAAGTGTGCCTCCAGTGGCTCCAGTGTCCGTGTGTGGTACAGGCTGGGGTTGTGACTCCTCTAGAAGGCAAAGGCATCCCAGCTTCTAGTGCGCAGACTGAATGAGCTGTATGGTTGAGGCTACACCCAAGACTCCAAAATAATAGAACGCCCTGCTCAGGATTCCAGCTCTGATGAGCTTCAGAGGTGGGGCCACAGCCCCAGTAGGTCTAGAAGGCAAAGCATCAAGCCAAAAAGGATTACTCTTAAGCCTTAAGATCTCATGGAGTATACTTTGGACTTATTTGAAACCTGTTAGCCCATCTTCTTTCCTGTGTCTGCCTTTTGGAATGGGAGTATTTATCCTGTGCCTGTCTATCCTATGCATTGTAGGCACTTGATATGTTGGTTTCACAAGTTCGCAGCAGAAGACTTTGCCTTAGAATGAATCACACCTTGAGTCTCACTCTTATCTGATTAAGATGATATTTAGATGAGACTTTGGCCTTTACAGTTGATACTGAAAGGAGTTAAGACTTAAAGGGCTATTGGGATGGAATGAATGTATTTTGTATGTCAGAAAGACATGAATTTGGAGGGGAACTAGGGACAGAATGCTATAGACTAAATATGTGTGACACCTTCCCCTGATACATATAATAAAGCCCAATCTCCAATGTGATTTGGAATTGGGAGCTTTGGGAAGTGATTAGATCATGAGGATGGAACCCTTATGAATGGGATTAATGCCTTTATAAAAGAGACCCCAGAGAGCTGCCTTGCCCCTTCTGTCACGTTAAGTCATGGTGAAAAGATGGCTATCTGTGAACTAAGAAGGGGGCTGTCACTGGACGCTGAATCTTCTAGCACCTTAATCTTGGACCTCTCAGCCTCTAAAACTGTAAGAAACAAATTTTCTTTGCCTATAAGCCGTCTAGTCTTAGTAACAGCAGCCTGAACAGGCTGAGGCAATTGTATTTAATAATTATGCAGTTAAACAGAAATTTTTTTTCATTTAAATATAGAAAGCTGAAAATCCTTCTAAGTTTAAAAATTTCAAATTCCTGGGGCGCTTAGGTGGCTTAGTTGGTTGAACATTAGACTTCAGTTCAGGTCATGATCTCGCAGTTTGTGGGTTCAAGCACTGTGTCGGGCTCTGTGCTGAGACAGCTAGCTCAGAGCCTGGAGCCTGCTTCGGATTTTGTGTCTCCCTCTCTCTCTGATCCTCCCCTTCTCATGCTCTCTCTCTCTCTCTCTCCCTCTCTCTCTCAGAAATTAAAAAAAAAAAAACATTAAAAATTTTTTTTAAGATTTCAAATTCCTCACTTGGTAGTTCCTGAACATAAGAATCTTAGCTGATAATGCAAGATTCTGTCATATATCTGAGTCATCATTTATTTCTGTCAATTTTCTTAGAAATGAGTCTCAATTTGAATAAACTCCAAATGGCTCTCTGCCATTTGTCGGATTATTTATTGGATTCCTGGTGCTTTATATTATAAAGATTTTAAAATAAGAAATAAAAAAGAAAATAAATATTGTTAAATAATGGACAAAGATCATTACAGTTTTAGTATATAAATCTATGGGAGCACAGGCTGTTTGCTGTCATGACTCTTGTGTTTGTAGGGGAATTCTCCATAATAAATTAAATGATTTCAGGAGAGAAAAACACTAAGTGGCAATAAAGCCTTTTTTGGGAAGGTAAAATCTATAAAATCATTTGTATAAAAAGTGGACAGTCTTAATACTTTGGTAAAAGGGATAAACAGCTAAGATTTTGTGGTATAAGAATCAATTTTAAACCAAGAACATTAAATCAAATTCCAAAATGGCTATAGTGTGGCCAAAAGAGGCCCCAGTGCAGCTTTCTCAATTACATAAGGGGTCAAAAGTTCCAGATTTCCAGTAAGGAGGCCTGAGTTTGACGTTTTGGACATATTACTTAGCTTTACTAATGATTCATTTTTCTCGATCAACACGAGCCCATCCATGTGTGTGAAGTCATATTTGGAAAATCCAATATTGTCAGCTGGTGGTGGTGGAGGTGGCTCATCACCATTTGTCACTTAGCAATATTTTTTTCATCTGGAGGAATATAAGCTTCACGAAGTGTCACCAGTGTACCTAGAATATGATACTGCAAAGCAATAAGGAAAGAAAGATGTATGAGGTGTTCTGCAAATTTCTTACATTGCTTGCTTTCTGCCTTGGGAGAGCAGGCATAGTAACAACTTTGTGATATTTCTATTACAGAAGAGATGAGATCCTTTCATCAGCCTCCTCTCATTCAAGGACAACTGCAATGGAATGCTATTATTGTCAGTCATTACAGTTGCAAAATAGGTCAGTGGCATGCTGGGGCCAGTTCACATCTCTTCCCAAGTCTGGCTTCAGTGACATCATGTGGTATCTTGAATAGGCCATCGTGGAAGTATTCATACCTCAGAAATTGGCAAATGCAACAAATCATCCCTCCCTCCCTTCCCTCTCTTCCAACTGGAGATCAGGTTGGTTAACATTTAAAAGCACCCTATTCTAGTGGATACGTTTTAGAGCTTTCCAACCAGAGTTTAAATCCCTTTGGATTGTCCAAGCCACTGTAAACATTAGGAAGAAATAGATTACATTTATATGTACCCCAGACAGATGCTTAATTAACCCATCTAAGGGTCATTAAAAGTCAAGAGCAAGCCTTGACTTTAATACAAAAAAAACTTGTATAGAAATAATCAGGGCAAACGAAAGTATTGAATCTAATTTACAGAGTTCCTGACATATAGATATGTGAATTTCAGATATTAAATACCTGGGATAGCATTATTTGTAATATTACCTAATAATATTTCTTATATGTACAAAAGTTTATCATTGCTTACACGTCTTTAATGTCCATACAGTTCATCTTCTTACAAAATAGATGAATATTAAACAAATGTTTATAAATATTATATTCTTTTTTTTTTTTAATGTTTTATTTATTTCTAGGAGAGAGAGAGAGACAGCGTGAGCAGGGGAGGGTCAGAGAGAGAGGGAGTCACAGACTGAAAGAGGCTCCAGGCTCTGAGCTGGCAGTCAGCACAGAGCCCGACACGGGGCTCGAACCCACGAACCGCGAGATCATGACCTAAGCGAAAGTCGGACGCTTAACCGACTAAGCCACCCAGGCGCCCCTATAAATATTATATTCTAATGAGATAAGACATTCCATCATTTAGTGATTGGATTTATAAACTCGTGATGGTTTTTTTTTTCTTGTGAGACTACATGCATTTATACCTCTGATCCAAGGCTTGAGAATGAAGGAACATACATTGCGTTCCTTCAGTGATGTGTCAGCAGCTTTGTTACACCACCACTCTACCGGACACACTAAAACATGGTGGGTTACTGAACTCTTTGCCTCTTTTCAAAGCACAGTGTAAATGGATTCTCTCTTTTCTACAGAAAAAGAATCATTCTTGGTAGAGTAGACTACAATTCAGTAGAATTGGTTTAAACGTTATTATGCCCAGCAAGATAATATACATTTACAGGACCTCTTCACTTTCAGGCCAGTGAAATCACCTACGGTTTATAAGGTAACTGTATGACCTTCAAATAAATTGTTCACTTTAGTGGTAATAGAGAGTCAACTTGTGGTTTTAGCCATTTTTAACTTTTTAATGTATTTACTTTAAACTGCTGAGTTGTAGGTAAGTGTTCACAATGTAATTTGAATTTGCTTTTATATGACTTAGATTGATCCGTCTAGTCTAATGAAGGATTTATGTTCTCTATAAACTTAAACAAACCAAAGTGAAAGAATTATTTTGATAAAATATTTCTGTGTCCAATTTTATTCTGAACGCAGCGCCTTAGGCCACTCGGCCATCCTGACACATGTCCAATTCTATTCTGTACTTAACACAATACGCGCCTGAAGAGGTGCGTAATTCTTTGCCAAAATATTTATTTCATTTTAGAGTTTCTGTTAATAAGGATATTTGTACATATTGAGTTTACAAAAATTCATGCATTATTGAGGGAACAATTATAAATCAGAAGAGTTTGGGGGAGGGAGTAAAGGCTCAGAGTAATAGGTGTGGACATAGTGGGGACAAATGAAATTATTTCGTTGAAATATCCATTTTGACTGCCTAAATGGTTCAAGTTCACAGGAAAACAAACAGCTCAACTTTTTTTTTACTTGCTTAGCTCACAGTTGATTTGCAGAAAGAGATGAGAAGTGACTTTGACTAAACTACTTTTTATTTGCCTAATGAGTTGAGAATATGGTGTTTATTATCTTTTCTGCAATCTAACTATCCCTTGGTACCCACTGCCAAAATCACAAGTTGTTAATGTGGCATCTAGCTGGATGCTTGTACTAAGCATCCGCTTTTGCTTATGTTTTCATATGTATAAAATTATAATAATATTTGTGTATTTGAAGGCTTTTTTTTGCATCAGTCACATAATTTTTCAGATGTTCATATTAGTCAACAAGGAGAAGTGTTTATTGGGACTCCTAAGGAGAAATATACATACAATTCAGTAGAAATAGATGAAGTTTTCAGCTGAGTGAAAGAATGCTGTTGGTGCAAAATTATTCCGGAGTTATTGTGTTCATTGTGTCCATATCTTCATAGTCTGACAGATCAGTACAAAGCATGCAGCTATGATCTTCTTTGAGATGCATGGTACATTTAGCAGGAAAGGGAAGGATTTTCTATTCCACAGCCTTTGAAAATGTGACCATTCCACAAGAAATTGATTATGAACAACAAAAATCAATGAATTCTTTTTCAATAATACAAAATTCTTTTTTTTTTAAATGTTTTATTTATTTCTAGGAGAGAGAGAGAGAGAGACAGCATGAGCAGGGGGAGGGTCAGAGAGAGAGGGAGTCACAGACTCTGAAACAGGCTCCAGGCTCCGAGCTGGCAGTCAGCACAGAGCCCGATGCAGGGCTCGAACCCACGAACCGCGAGATCATGACCCAAGCGAAAGTCGGACGCTCAACCGACTAAGCCACCCAGGCGCCCCTCAATAATACAAAATTCTTAATGGTATGGAACAACACCATTTCTCCTTCAGTAGCATACTAACATGATATGTAACTACAAAAAATATGGATGATATTCTTGGAGGGCAATCAATTGACAGAAAACACTTCAGCATACAGTATAATACAGACCATCAACATGGAGTGTACAAAATATGTAAGGGTTCATTATGGAAAAGTTAATCTTCTGATGCAAATCCGAAACATCACAGATGTATATATTTAATTGGAAACAGCTTCCAGCAGCAGGATTTGAAGGGTCAATATATGGGTTGATTGAGATAAAAATCTTTTCTCTATACCTATTAAACTGCTTTCTTTTACTTTTGACATTTCTTCTATTTAAATACTCTTCTATTCAATTCCTGTTTTTCCACATGCCATTTAAAACATTTTGGCTGATTTATCTGTGTGGGTCACAATTTTCTGATAGTAAGTTGCCGTATTTCTTCACTGTGAGGGCAGTCTCTTAGGAAAGGTGGAACATTGACCTTGGGGAGCAGCAGTGCAGTCTTACGTTACAGTGTATGCTACAGAATGTATATCTCAAATATCTATCTAGGCATTGTAAATGTTCATTGAAATAGTAATAAATATACTAGCTAACACTTAGTGAGCACTTATGCAGATGTGCCAGTCAATGCACTTTAAAGTCTTTTGAAGTAAGGCATGTTATTTTTATTCATTTCACGAATGAGGGAGTTGGAACAGAGAGTTTATGTAATTTTTCCAAGGTGACACAGCTATTAAATAGCAGAACTAGGATTAAAATTTGGATACTCTATCTCCAGTCTCTGCATCTTAACCTCCTGTAGGATCATATACTAATACACAGATGGAGAGAAAGTTTTCTCAAACAACTGATGTTTAAATTTTCTTTAACTTTCAAAATTGTGGCATTTTCTATTTTTGTTAATGACCTCATTATTTCACTAATCACTGAAATTTAAAACCATGGCTTCATCTTAGACTCTTCGTTATTCATGCCTATATCTAATTAGTTGCCAATTTCTGTAATTTTCTTTTTATAATATCTCTTAAATCTGGCTCTAACCTTCCATTTCTATTGCTAAATTATTTTGTAGCAACTTAATATCCTCATATGGATTATGAATATGCAATTCCAGTTTCCTTTTATTCTAATCCATTTTCTCAAGTGTTGTACTGAATCTAGCTGTACTCTGCTGCAGATAAGCAGGCCCATTGACTATTCCCAAATATACCTTGCAGTTTCCTATCAATGTATTTTTCACATGTTATTCTCCATCTGTCAACATCTTACATACAAAGGCAAATCTCAAACTGTCAATTTCTTTGTGAAGCCCTTACTGCACCCTCTAACCAGTTGTGGGAATGATGATTATTTTAGATGGTAATACCCAATACCATTTATCCTTCTTTGATTGTAGGAGAACATGGAGGTTGGGAGGTATTGTTGCAGCATTTTGAAACATTCTAACTGAAAAATACAAGGCTTTATTGTTTTATCTTTCACATTTAGGTCATAATTCACGTGAAATTAATTATGGCAAATTGTATGAGGTAGAATGAAGATATAGATATTTCTAACATTTGGATATTTAATCGATTCCTTGCCTTTCTACTCAAAGGACTGATGTCTCTTTACTGTTTATGCAGTGACAATTTTTTGTAAATTAATTTTTCATAAATATCTCTTTCTGGATGTGCTATTCTATTACATTATTCTACTTTTCTATTCATGTTCTATGTAATTCTGTCTTAATTACTGTTCCTTTATAAGTCTTGCTGTCTGCTTATGTAATTTTTTCAATTTTTTTGATAATTTTTTTTGATTATTCTTGGTCCTTTGCATTTCTATATACACTACAAAGTAAGCTTGTTAATTTCATTCAGAGTATTTTCACCGGTTGACAATAAAAGACAAATGAGCATTCAAACTCATGCCCTCCTACTACACTGAACACTGAACACTGACTATATACTGATGTTTAGATATTTTAGCAAAAAGTCAATGTTCCAATATTCAGTAAACCATATGTAGAAAAATAAGATGTAAGCAAATAAATTATTTGATGACAAAATTAGGTAACAATTTAAAGATGAGATGCATATTTGAAAAGTTCAGATAACAATTGAAAGACTAAATAGGAGCTTTTGGAGAGGATGTTCAGGGAAAAAATCATGATAGTAGATTTGGAAATGTGTATTGAAAGAGAGAGAGGGCTAGGGCACCTGGGTGCCTCAGTCAGTTAAACATCTGACTCTTAATTTCTGCTCAGGTCACCATCTCACAATTTGTGAGATCCTGCCCTGTGTAGGATTCTGTGCTGACAGCACAGGAGGCTGCTTGTGTTTCTTTCTTTCTCTCTCTCTGCCCCTCCCGTGCTTGCCCTTGTGTGTGCATGCCCTCTCTCTTTCAAAATAAGTAAACAAACATTTTTTGAAAATAAAGAAAGAGAGGACTTTGGTAGGCAGGGAGATAGAGAGGAGACTCAGCATCAAGAGAGTGAAGATTCAGGAATAAAAGAAGGTAAGAGAGAGATAGTTGGGTGGCAGTTAAGAAGCTAGTTAAGGGTGACATTTTATCTAAGGAAGCATTTTGAACATGTACTTGTACAAATGTCACATATGTTAACTTTATCACCTTTCAATATTTTATGATGAAGTTGACGAGGGAATGACACATGGGAAAGACACTGAAAAAATAAAAATAACACTTCTCTATGCTTAGAAAGGGAGGTAAACTTGAGTGGAAGATATACTATTGGGTAGAGAGCATCAGAAAGTGAGAGTAGATATTTTATGGGAAGAATAAAAATAGAGAAATGCCCAAAAACCATAATGAATTGTTAAAAACAGATTTTAAGCTATTGACAATTTTTTCTACTTTAACTATTTATGGAATTACTCAAAAAATGTATAATATGCCATTAAAAACTAAAGAAAATAAGAGAAGCAAGGATAAATGTGAGCCAACCTTTATGGAGCATTTTCTATGTGCCAGGCATTATGTCAAATATTTTATATTATCTTATCTAAGTCACTCAGTGGTGTCTGAGAATTAGGCCTTTTATTATTCCCATTTTACAAATAAAGAACATGAAGTTAAAAGAGTAACTTTCTCAAGATCTCACTTGGTTAATGGCTGCTCCTGGGCTTTAACTCTAAACTTTAGATACATCACCACCTTCTAATACTACTGCAGATGAATAATATACTCATAGAAGTTGGGATGATAGACTATTCTGGCTTTGTAAGTGAGAGCACTCTACAGGTAATATAACTCGTCTGTTTTATGGCATACTTTGCTACAAGGTTCTAGTTTCATTCTAAATTAATTTTTAAAACTTTATCATAGCTTATTTCATGATTGGATGCTCCAGTATTTTACCTACAAGGCTAATATCACCTGTCTGAATGAGATTTGTATTTCACACTTAAATCCTTCTGATTTTCTGATTTAAATTTATTATGGCTCTCAATATCCTTGGAGGCTGGAAATAGTTTGGCCTTCACAAAAAAATAAGCAAGCAACAAACTCTCCTCCCTCAAAACAAAACCCATTTACTAAAGGAATAAATGATAAAGCAGCCTTTTCTACATCTTGAAAAGCTATTAATAAATCTGTAACTATGAGGTCCTGAAAAGGTGTAAACCGTCTTCTGAAATTATCTGTTTAGAAAATATCTGGTTGGGGGGGCAACTGGGTGGCTCAGTTGGTGGAGCATCAGATTCTTAATCTCAGTTCAGGTCTTGATCTCGGGGTTGTGAGTTTAAGCCCTGCATTGAACTCTGTGCTGGGTGTGGAGCCTACTTTAAAAAAGAGAAGAGAAGAGAAGAGAAGAGAAGAGAAGAGAAGAGAAGAGAAGAGAAGAGAAGAGAAGAGGGGAGGGGAGGGGAGGGGAGGGGAGGGGAGGGGAGGGGAGGAGAGGAGAGGAGAGGAGAAGAGAAAGAGAAGAGAAGAGAAGAGAAGAGAAGAGAAGAGAAGAGAAGAGAAGAGAAGAGAAGAGAAGAGAAAGAGAAAAGGGAAGGGGAGGGGAGGGGAGGGGAGGGAAGATCTGTCTGGAAGTTGAGGTGCCTGGATGGCTCATTTGATTATGTGTCTGACTCTTGGTTTTGGGTCAGGTCATGATCTCACAGTTCATGGGATCAAGCCTCAAACTGGTCTCTGTTTTGACAGTAGGGAACCTGCCTGATTTCTCTCATTCTCTCTCTCTGCCTTCCCTGCTCATGGTCTCCCTATCTCAAAATAAATAAATTTATAGACTTAAAAAAATCTAGAAACCAAAATTATAATTTAAATCAGTCACTATAATGTTTAAACCCAGCAATTTTTTACTTTGAGGAAAAAATAAATGGCAGTTTGGCAGTGGGAATGTCAAAAACCACACAATATACCTTGCAGGCTTTATTTTCTGAAACTTTTAAAAATGTTTATTTATTTATTTTGAAAGAGAGAGAGAGAGAGAGAACAAGTGGGGGAGAGGCAGAGAGAGAGGGAAAGAGAATCCCAAGCAGCCTTCACACTGTCAGCAGGGAGTCCGAGGTGGGGTCTCATCTCACTAACCATGAGATCATGATCTGAGCCAAAATCAAGAGTCGGACGCATAACTGACCAAGCCACCCAGACGCCCCTATTTTCTGAAACTTTTACTAATAATTCCAATGTCTAAAATTTTGTTTTAATTCCTCTTTGGTAAAAAAAACAACAGCAACAGCAATAATCATGACAATAGCAACATGAGACTATGAAAACTCTAGAATATCATAAATGCATAGATTTCCTTACATTTTCAAAGATTAAAGTCTTTATTTGAACATAAAAATGAAAGTGTGTTTTCAGAATAGCTGTCTAAAACAAAGTTGACTAATTTGACTTACTATTTAACTCTATTATACCATTGAGCATATCTGATGATAAGAAATTCATATTATGAAAATGTATTTTAAAATCTTGTGATTTTTATTTATCAAATGATAAGCAAATATTTTATGTAGTTAAATTATCTCTTTGCACACAGCAGGATCAATAGTAAGTCTTAAATTTCAATGAAAATTTCTTGATTTCAGATCAGGTCATGATCCCAGGGTCATGGGATTGAGCTCTGTGTCAGGCTCTTCAGTGAGCATGGAGCCTGCTTAAAATTCTCCCTCTCCTTCAGCCCTGATCACTCTCTCTCTTTCTCTAAAATAAAAAAAAAATTAAAATAAATAAAAATAAAAAATAAAGTTCCCTATTCCATCCCTACTATTCTAATTCAGTATGTTTGGAATGGGGCTCAGAAACCATATGTATTATAAATACCTGAGTATATCCCATGCAGGAATTCTAGAGATCATAACTGGCAATATATCAGTCAAAAGGTTTATACCAAAATTTTTAGATTTAATAGTTTTATTAATGGGGAAAAGACCAACCAGGACATTTGTTATATAAATTTAAAGATTTTTGTTTAGTATTCTAATGTTTTTACTGTTAAAATCCCAGCCTTGATTTTTGACCCTGGTAATCATGAAGTAACTTAAAAACAGCTAAAACCTGAATAAAACATAAAATATCAGTTTGAACACTGAGCTACCCAGGCAGTAAGGATTGGAGGAGTTAAAACTTCAAGAGAAGAGAATAAAAAGATGAAACTGGTATTTGGTATTGGTTTTCCTTTCATTGATGACTGAGAGGCTGAGCCTCTGAGCAGAATTCTCACCAATATTAGAGATCATGATGGGAGTGTGGAAATTGGAGTTCTACTTCCTGTAATGCACCTATATATCTATTTAAAATCTTTTGAGTGTTTATTTACTTTTGAGAGAGAGAGGGAGAGAGAGGAGAGAATGAACAGATGAGGGACAGAGAGGGAAGGAGACAGAGTATCCGAAATGGAGGCTGTGCTGACAGTGCAGAGCCCAATGTAGGGCTTGAACTCATGAACCCAGAGATCATAATCTGAGCAAAAGTGGGACTCAACCAACTGAGCCACCCAGGCTCCCCATACCTATATACCCATTTATTTCTCTTGACTCTCACTTGATTAGTGATAGATTCTGGAGCTAGAACAAACTGGATTTCAGTCATGAGTGTTTGGAGGCCAGTTACTCTAGTATTCTTTATCAGGACCATTTTGTACATTCATTTGGTAAATATGTAATGTATGTCTAACATATTCCAAAGAGGTTAGTGTATATTTTAAAGGGTAATACCTACTTCATTAGATTATTGTGAAGATTATAATTTGGTGATTTCTAGCATCTAGCACCATGACTGATATATAATGGTTTTCAATAAATATATGCTGAATAAAAGGATTGATCAAAGCAGAAATATCAGACTTCTCATGGAAATCTCCTTTGTCTCATATATTTTCACTTGCCTTATCAAGAAATCTAAATGTCATATATGTTACTATTTCTTAACATAATTTCACAATAGGATCATAAAGAAATTTGTCATAACAATTTTATTTCATATGTAAAAACAAAATGTAACTCAGAGAGATGACAAATTCATAATAGTTGCCCTAAATCTTATGCAAACGTCTCATAGTCTGGTTCCTTTTTGTTTGTTTTAGACTAGATTCTCTTATTTTATTGAAACATTAGTGACATATAATATTATATTAGTTTTAGGTGTCTAATATCTTGATTTGCTATATGGATGTATTGTAAAATGGTAACCACAGTAAGTTTAGGTCTTATCCACCACCACAGAAGTACCAAAATATTTTTGTGTGTGTGGTAAAAACCTTGAAGATCTATTCTCTTTTCAACTTGCAAATGTACAATACATTACAGATATCTATATTTTCCTTGCTGTATATTGCATCCCAGGACTTATTTATTGTATAACTGGAAATTTCTACTTTTTGATCACCTTCACTCATTTTGCCCCCTCCACTCCACTTCTGGCAACCACCAATCTATATCTTTATCTTTGAGTTTGCTTGTCATTTTAAGATTCCACAGATAAGGGAGATCCTACAGCATTTGCCTTTCTCTGTCTTATTTCACTTAGCATGATGCCCTAAAGGTCCATCCATGTTTCTTCTTTTTGATGGCTGAATAATATTCTATCATTATATATACCCATACCTATATTTTCTTTATCCATTAATCTGTTAATGAATATTTAAGTTGTTTCCATGACTTGGCTACTGCAAATAATGTTGCAATGAATATTTTAAAATAATTATTTCATTTCCTTTAGATAAATACCCAGAAGTGGAATTGTTCAGTCATAGGCTAGATTCTTGACATTGTCTTTTTGAGTTTTTCTATCCTCTGTAAAATCCTTCTAAATTCAGGAAAAAATTTATTGTAAACAAAGGTTACACTATCCAGCCTTTAGATTCAATGCTATTCAGTGTGCTGTCTAACAAGATACATCTGATTATTTGATTGCTAGAGTTCTGTGTAATGTTAGCTCTTTTTAAGTACAAAATAAAATACTAATGTTTGCTAGGTATATGTGAATATTTTACATAAGATTTATAATAGGTTCTAAAATATGAATTCTAAGAATGAATAAAATTATCATTCTGAAAACACTTTATAAGAAAGTCATATGACTTTAAAGATATTCTTTCTATGATAAAGCTGCCCCTATAAGGTAAGAATAAATTAGCAATGAGAAAACAAGCACCAAGTCTTTTTTTTTAATTCCTTCTATTCAACTTAGAAACCTTTCTTGATTGGGATCCCTTGCCAACCCCTTTCAGTAACAGAATACTGCATCTGCATTTCTATTCATCTTTTACTCACAAATTGAGAATTGCCTTTATTTTCTTGGCAAGAGTAGGTTTTTTCTCTCTAAATTGCAACTCAGCTTTTAATAATAAATTTGCTTAATTTTGGTATTTCTTATTTTTGTTCCACTTAGGTTGTTTTAATTCCTTTTTGATCTACAGGCACAAAATTTTATTTATTTATTTATTTATTTATTTATTTACAAATAGTTTATTGTCGAGTTGGTTTCCATAGAACACCCAGTGCTCATCCCCCCAAGTGTCCTCCTCCATGTCCATCTCCTCCCCCCGCCACACCCATCAGTCCTCAGTTTGTTCTCAGCATTCAAGAGTCTCTCATGGTTTGCCTCTCTCCCTCTCCCCCACTATTTCACCCCTTCTTCTTCCTCATGGTCCGCCGTTAAGTTCCTCCTCATCCTCCTATACATGCAAACATATGGTATTTGTTCTTCTCTGCCTGACTTATTTCGCTCAGCATAACACCCTCAAGGTCCATCCATGTTGCTACACATGGCCAGATTTCATTGTTTCTCATTGCCATGTAGTATTCCATAGTAAAGATAAACCACATCTTCTTGATCCATTCATCCATTGATGGACACTTAGGCTCTTTCCATGTTTTGGCTATTGTTGAGTGTGCTGCTATAAACATTGGGGTACATGTGCTCCTATGCATCAACACTCCTATATCCCTTGGGTAAATTCCTAGCAGTGTTAATTTACATGCACAAAATTTTAATTACACTACATTTTTTCACTCTTATATTCGTTCACTTATTCATTCTTTCAATATTTATTGTGTAAAAACAATTGATATCAAACTTGCAAAGCCAAGAATCTCAGTCTATTGGACTTTAGAGTATTGGTGAAGATAAATGCTAAGATTGATATATGAAGAGAAAGTGCTGATCCTTACAAATTGGGTAAACTCATAAGAAACTTCTGTGTATCTATATATCTACTTTAAAAATCAATGGAAGAAATTTAAAGACTGATGAAATAAAGATTCAAAAGGCAACCTGTTGGAAGTTTCTTATATGAGTCTGCATTTGAAAAGGCATTAAAAGAAAGCAAAACCAAACAACTTGCCTGGATGTTTGGTGTTCTACAGGCACAGTTTTCATATTTTTAAGAGTTATGGCTTATGGATCAAAGGTGTAAGTTTGCAGATGAACTTCATTTTTTTGGCTAATTGACAATACCTGACCTCTTAAACATCAAGGACTAGATCTTGGTAGTATAATATCACCAGGGCATGACCCAGTTCTGACATATAGTAGGTAAACAATGAAATCGTTGAATTATTTATTAGCTTGGAATTCATTATAATCAACAATAAAGAATAAGGATTTTTGACTTGAACTTCATGAACTTCTGCCCATAGTTAAGTTTCAGAAAGTTGTGTTAAATGTTTGAAATGTAGGCAAATATTTACATGTGCTTATGAGTTTTTATAACAAATTTCTCTTCTGGAGGTATATTTGTTTATTTATGTCTTCTAAAATTCTATAATTTTAGCAGCTCTGGGCAAATAGTCTGAAGTGAGTTACAGCTACTAAATTAAACATATAGAAGGCATTGACAAAGTTATATCAATAATAATGTAATTATATATCTCTGATGAGTAAGATTTGTTCACAAACATGCCATGCATTTGAATAAAACTGAATTAAAACGTAAAAAATATCTATATTTTTCTACATATCTATACACATGATATCTTGAAAATAAAACACATGGAACTCAAGCTGAAAATTTTTGTCATATTTTAGCATTGTACTGCATGGGCAATAACTAAAAGGAAGCCACATTGCATTTGCCCAATTTTCGTCGAGTGATGAACAGTAGGATATGCTGGCTGGTCATTACCTGAAAATCAGGTCTATTTTAACTGCAGTAGAAATAATGTTTTAGCTACAAAATGATCATTCTGAAATATAACCCACAGTTCAGTTAACTCAGTTCTTCAGGAGGTTTGGTAAGTAATTCTTCCTTATTGGACCTCCACAAAGCATTAATAAATATGACTGAGATCCTTTTTGGATTTTGACAACTAATAAATCCTGTCTTCTGTATCGTATCCAATGGCCTATGATCCAGATCCTGTCAAACATTTGTGAAGATATCTGTAACTTAAGATGCTTAATAAACCTATTCACTATTCATTAGCTTTTATTTGTTTCCTATGATTTGTACTATCACCTTTGGTTTCTTCCAGCATAATTCTGGTTTTCTATAGTTATCTTCTAAATAAAGATGGATATAAGGAAATAAAAATCATACAAAATATCATCATTCAAGTTATAAAATCAGTTTAACTATTAATCAGTACAGTCTTCCTACTCATCAACGTAGAGGAATTCAATATTTTTAATAAAATTTCAAAACACATTTTTATGTTTGTATTATTTCAATAGCTGGAAATCACATAAATTAGGGTGCCTCCTTTACATAGTGAATAGTTTTTTTTTTCATCTTTATTTATTTTTGAGAGAGAAAGACCATGAGCAGAGGAGGGGCACAGAGAGAGTGAGACACAGAATTGAAGCAGGCTCCAGGCTCTGAGCTGTCAGCATAGAGCCCGACGTGGAGCTCAGACCCACGAACTGTGAAATCATTACCTGAGGTGAAGTAGGATGCTTGACCAACTGAGCCACCCAGGTGCACTGTCAGTTTTATTAGAGTGAGTATCCTGAAAACTATAAGGAATATAATACAGTACTAGCCACCCACATTGAAGCCTTCTGACATCTCAGTTGTAGAAACAGCCTAGAATTTACGTTAAAATGGAATTGACCCTCTGAGCACTTAAAAAGCAGCCCGAAAATACCTTTGGTAAAGCCATGAATTTCATGCTTTAGGTCTTTATAATCAGTTTTAGGGTCTCTAATTTAATTACTGTGTAAAAGTTTTTGAGCACCTACTATGCCAGTTACTATACTAGGTGCTTTACATATTTTTACATAACAGTCTCAAAAATCCCTTAGAGTAGCTTTTCAAAAGTAGAAAGTGGGAAAACTGAAGCTTAGACAGATCAAATCATTTGCTCAAGGTGAAACCATTTGTCAGCCAGCTACCATTGAACCTAAATCCCAAGGC
Organism: Hyaena hyaena; assembly: GCF_003009895.1. Lineage (NCBI taxonomy): Eukaryota > Metazoa > Chordata > Mammalia > Carnivora > Hyaenidae > Hyaena > Hyaena hyaena. The sequence goes on from NW_024082465.1 coordinate 79,645, forward strand.
CTCACTCCTTGTTCTTCCTGTCATTTGAAACACTTTATCTGGTTTCCCAGGAAGCCAGAAGCAGAGAATTAGATGGAGAACTGGAAGGTGGTCTGTTATAAAGGTGAAAAGAGAAGTGTTGTATGCTTATATATCTAAGACCCTGGCTCTATACTGGAAGCCCTGTTAAGGTCACAGTATGAAATAGGAATCATTTCTTACACCCATATAGGATCCATTTACGGCTCAGAGGCAATGTCCCAGAGGCAGCAGGCTTGTATTTCTAGCTTCCTGCTGTTCTGGAAGGATTATTTTGTGACAAATGTCGTAGCTCAAGTAGTATATCTCAAATCTGTGCTTGTACAAACCCTTTTAAAGGAAAAACTTTCTCATCAAGCCTAATGCAGATATGAATTCTTTTAATTACAATATACTTTAAAAGTGTACAAACTTAACAATGGGTATTAATTTATTTTTTAACTTTTTCTTTAATGTTTATTATTTTGAAGGAAGAGAGAGAGAGCACGCTCGAGCACGCATGCATGACTGTGAGAGTGGGGGAAGGGCAGAGAGAGAGGGAGATAAGGATCCAAAGCAGGCTCTGTGCTGACAGCAGAGAGCCCAACGTGGGGCTCAAATTCACGAACTGTGAGATCATGACCTGACCTGAAGTCAGTGGCTTAACTGACTTAGCCACCCAGGTGCCCCATAATCTTTTATGTTTTGGTTCTCATACAAATTTGAAACAAAAATATTTACAAAGATACACAAACAATATAACAAAATAAAACAATTTCAAACTAATAATATCGATATTTAAAAATGTTTTATTGAAGTGCAACAGACATCCATACAATAAAGTATATGAATCAATTCTCAAGTTGTATGAATTTTACACATATTATTTATTTTTATATTCACTTGAGTAATGACCTCATGAGTCAAGATATAAAATATTCGTGATTCTCCAAAAGACTCCCTCAGATCCTTTTGCAATCAATACTACTGTCTACCTTCCACCCGTTGGCCACAGATGTAGGCACTATTTTGAAGCTAGTTTTCATCTTCCTGAAATTTACATTAATGAAATCATATGGAGTACACTTTTATATCTTCCTTGTTTCTCATAGTATATCATCTGCGAGACTCTTCAAAACTCTTCTTAATTACTTTTTTAAGTGTTTTTAACGTTTATTCATTTTTGAGGACAGAGAGAGACAGAGCACAATGTGGGGAGGGGCAGAGAGAGAGGGAGACACAGAATCTGAAGCAGGATCCAGGCTCTGAGCTGTCAGCACAGAGCCCGACATGGGGCTCGAACCTAGGAGCTGTGAGATCATGACCTGAGCCGAAGTCTGACGTTTAATCAACTGAGCCACCCAGGCGCCCCAAAACTCTCCTTAATTATGAACACTTATTGTTAAGATGCAGTTGTCAGCAAAAACATGAGCACAGACTGATGACCAATGCCACTGCTTTATGGCATTTGGCATTCTTAGACTAGCATGCACTGTCTGTGCAATTTTCCCATGCTTTTTGTTTTGTTTTGCTTTAGCCGATATCCCTCACAAAAGTACAAAATTAAACATTTCAACACATCATTTGTGGAACTCCAAAATCTGTAGACTCCAATTTGGTATATCCTGATTTAAAAGGAAGGAATTCTCTAGAACCTAATTGTATGAGCCTTGACAGATATCTGAGTAATAGTTGGTTCAGATGCGCTTTTGTTGGGAAACTTTTATAGAAGAGGAGAAGCGAAACTTCTCCTTTACCACTTAACTTGTTTGGGCGCTGGTGGTGATTCAGGAAGACATTTGTTTTTTAGCTAATGAGTTGTTCTGTTTTCAGCTTACTTAGGCAAAATCTGAGTTTATCCCATTGATGGCAACAGTACTTGCAGGTTCTTTCCAAACTGCATCTGTGTTCGGCACTATATTCCAGGGAAAGTTACAATAGGGACACTGCAAATAAGTAGAACAATGCCCATAATGTCAGGATAATGTTCTTCTTTTGTAACCAAGCGAACTGATAAAAAGGATTGACACTATCCTACCTTTGCTCTCAGGAGGGTTGTTAGGAAGGCTGTGTAATGAAATCGGGGACAATAAAAGGACCCTGTCATGCCATTTGTAAAATTCTTTATAGCAGCCCTTGAAATTAAATGCATTCTTTATAGCTATGCTTATATTGTAGTTTTATTCAAGTACTTATTTGAGATCTTTGGGGAAGAGTGTTCTTACAGGCATGGAAAAAGTTGTAAAAGTAAGGTGAAAGTAGAAATAAATAAATGGTAGTGCTTAAACAATATTCCCTCCATTTAGAATGCTCCAATAGAGATAATATAAACCAATAATTAATAATTTGTCAGTTAGATAATAACTGTTTTCTTTATTTATGTGTAGAGTCAAACTCTCTTTTCATCTCAGAAACAAAACAAACATGAGAATGCTCAAAATCAGACTACTGGAGGAAACCACCTGAATACAAAATCGATTTCAGTAGTTTTCAATGCTGAACACAACAGTTTCATGGCTTACTGGAAAATTCTAATGCAGATAAATCAGAACAAACAAATCAGATAGTTTTTATTACTTTAATCCCAATGGCCATGTAATTGAATAAAGCTCTAAATTTTCCTTTAGACTTGACTTAGCTCTCTTAAGTAAATGCCTATGACTTCCCAGAGAAAGATCTCTTACCACATATTTCATTATTTTATGGTTTCCTAAATTTGGAGCATTACATAAATCAAATATAATCAACCTTTAAACCAATCTACACATAGGGCACCTGGGTGGCTTAGTGAGTTAAGCGTCCGACTTTCGCTGACAGCACGGAGCCTAGAGCCTGCTTCTATTTCTGTCTCCATCCCTCTCTGCCCTTCCCTTGCTCATTCTCTCTCTCTTTCTCTCTCTCTCCCTCTCTCTCAAAAATAAACATTAAAGAAATTTAAACCAATCCACCATACTAACAAACCAACCAACATGCAAACATAATTTGGTGCTACAGTCTTTTGCCATGAAGAGTAGAAAATAGGTTTTTTTAGATGTCTGAAGGAGCCATAGATTTGTCGTCTCATAAAATGATTTTTCTTGAATAAGAAAGAATGTAAAAGGAAGAAAAATTACATAAAAATTAATTTTGAATGAAAGAATGAATATTAGCTTAAAATGTTTGGTAAATACCAGAAGGGATCAGATCTTTTGTTACCTATGTATGCAGCTATAAGGAATCACAGTATCTCCAGTTTACATAGTTCTTTGTAGTAGTCCTTAGTACTATCGCACAAATATTTGTGATTGTCTATGAAATCCGTAGAATGGCAATTTCTCACAAATTGAAGTTAGCTGTGGCCACACGACTTGCCTTACAGTGAAATGCAAGAAGTGATATTGAGCATTTCTGGAAGACAGTTTTAAGAGCCGATATGTGACTTGTCCCTCAGTCTTTCTCCCTGATATGGTGACTCCAGATAATGGCTGCTGTCAGCCTGTCTTCCAGACTGAGGATGGCATGAGGCAGAGCCTCACCTAGACCAGGATGGACTATGAGCATGAATACGAAATATGCCTTGCTGCTTAAAGTCACTGATATTGGAGTGTTTGTGTTTCTGAGTCTTCACTGATGGAGTCCCATTTCATCCAGTGTCTATGGCAGAAACCAACACAGACAACTCATCCATCCATATGCTCAGACTCTAAAAGAGAATATATATGAGAAAAACAGGCAAAAAGAAAAGAAACTGGAAATAAAAGAATAAAAGCTTGTTTTAGGTAAAATTCCATATTATTCTATGTCTGTACACTTGTAGGAGGATTGGAGAGCAAAGGAACCTAAACAATATCATGTTTTAGCATGAAATGATTGACTATGGTCTTAAATGCCTCTGTGGGAAACCCAGAGACCACTGATTGTGACAGTTTGGCAAATGTGGCTAATGTAAATGAAGGCAAAGCATACCAGTTCTGTTTGCATCATGACAACTGCGACATATGTTGAAAAGTGGGAAATTCAGATACTTGAACATTCTTGTCTGAACATCATCAGTCAGCCACATGGACTCAGTATTTATTTTGCTTTTAAGACACTGCTAAGAAGAAAGAACATTCTAATTCTAAATCACTCAATTTGTTTGCTACTAAAATTACCCATTCAATACCAACAGATCATACACATTAACTATGCTACAAACAAACAAAAAGAATCAAAACGAAAAGACAGATGTACTGAGACTCTTCTATTAGATTGAGAAGCTAATTCAAGAATCATTTAGTATTTGCCACATGCTTTGTTCAGGAACTATGATGTATTGTTCACATCATCCAATAAAGCACAACAAAAATAAAAAAAAATTACAACAATTAACTACTTCAGAATGGTTACTAATTACTGAGACTGTTTCTAAAGAACTTTAATATGAAAATATAGAGTACGTTAATATAAAAGTCATCTAATCCTCTCCACCACACTGTTAGGTTGATATTACTATAATCCTCATTATAGATGAAAAATTGTGGCAAAGAGAGATTAAGGAATTTGCCTTGGGTTTCATGGCTAGTAGGTAGAGAAACCCAGAATCAAATCCAAATAGTGGGGCTCCAGGACTCATAACTTTTCTACTTCATTGTTCTTGGAAAGACGGCAACAAATTAGAGGAACCCAGAAATAAAGTCAGAATCTGATTTCTAATAAAGGTGATTGACTCTTATGTTGAATTTAAAATTGCAAAATAATATTAGAATTGCAAAAATACTTTTAAAAACATCTTTTATGTTCACACTCTCCATGGTTATACTGTTTCTTTCTCATTGTTATTCTAGACTATATTCAAATGCATACAGAATTCTTATATATTTGGAAACTTAATATATCACTTTTTACTCCATTTATTTTGTTTTTCTCTTAAGTAATTCCATATAACAGTGCAGCTTTTAATAATTATACATAAAGCTGTGTAATATTCCACTGAGTTGATATACCAGAACATAGTAAGTTATTTTTTGTCATTGGCCATTTAAGTTACTCTTAATTATTTTTCTTTGTAAATAATGCTGCAATGGCTTTTCATGAACTATTTCCTTAAGAATAACATTACCACAGATTTACTTATAAATCATGAGTCAGCTTGTAATTTATGCATTTTATTGCCAAATTATGTTCTAATTATTTTGTAGTCAGTATATAAGTAAAATAATGTTATCATGTTACCAGTGTTTGGAATTTTCATTGTTTTAGATTTTTGTTACTATAGAAGGTATGAAATAATATATGTTATTTAATTGGTTTCTTTGATGTAGTAGGGTCATAAACTGATGCCCTAAGCGGTAATGTGTCAAAAAATATGTAGTTATTTTTACTTCTTATGATGATCTGATCTTTTTTGCATGCTTGTTCATACAGTGTCTCTAAATATTTAGTCTATTCGAAGTTCAATTCTTTACTAGTACCAATTTAGCTCTTTAAGACTGTTCTATCTTAGGTAAATGCTAAATTCTAGGTAATGCTCAGTCCTAGGTAAAGTCTCAGAAGAGGTCTTAGGTAAATGCTTACCCTTTTATAGTTGCACCCAAACTCCTCGCCCTTTTCATATTGAAATCTGGAAATCTAAGGGGAATTATTTGGTTTTACAGTGGAAGGGCAAGAGGAGGCCTCGGATCTTTGCCTTTTCCTTAGATACTCAATAATTTCTGTTGGAGAGGAACTGATTTTGTACTAGTAAGTCCTAGTGTTTACTAGTGCTTTTCTTACTAGTAACTATTGAGGTATGACTGACGCCATTGATGCCTTCTGATTTTTAGGAGTCACTCCTGCCACCCCCTGCAGAAGCTCGCACCGGAAACAGTAAGTCCCACACAGCAGCCATTTTGTTCCGACATGAGACCTCTACTTGCTCGGTTGTAACACATCCCCTGCCACCTTCCCCCACTCCCGTCACGCCCCACTGGTGCTCATGACAATGTATGGGTCTCTTGCACAGAAAGCCTGGCAGTACAGTTGTCTTCCACCATGTTAATATTAATCGCATGATTCATCTTCCTCCTAGAGAATTTAAGGGACAGATTTTACTTTTCGATCCTATATAATGTTGCATACATCCTGTTTCTCTGAAGTGTTACTCACTCTGCCTCCTTCTATGAGATTCAGTGGCAACCAGGATATGGGGTAATATCCTGGGGGGGATAGGAACAGGTTGTCAAACAAGAAAGAGAAACTCGTCTTTTTAAACTTTTTAAAACTTTTAAATTGAAGTACAGTATACATACTGTAAAATCCACAAATCTTAAATTTATGATTTTTTTTGACACAGTGAAAATACCTGCATAACCACCTCTGGATCAGGATATAGAATATTAATGGCATCTCGGACATTTCTCTTATGCTTCCTCCCAGTCATGGTCAATCCATCTCTCAAAGCTTGTGGCTAACTTTATTCTTTCTCCTCCTTCCTTCCTTCCTCCCTCCCTTCCTTCCGTCCTTCCATTTTTGTTGTAGTTGTTTGTTTTTTCTGCTTAAAGAAAAACAATTCTATAAAAGTTTGGCATGCTGTCTTCCATTAATTTTGGAAAATTCTTGGCTAGCATTCTGTATTGCTTCTGTTTCATAATTTCTACTTCTGGGACTCCAAAGACTTTCTCCATTTGTTATATTTAAGTAGTTTCCATCTTAAAACTATAATAATCCTAATTTCTGCCAAGTCTAGTCTGGTTTTAAATCCATCAATTAATTCTTACTTTCAATGATAATATTTTTATTTTTTAAATTTTTTTTTTAAAATTCATTTCTGAGAGAGAGAGAGAGCATGAGCAGGGGCAGGTCAGAGAGAGAGGGAGACACAGAATCTATAACAGGCTCCAGGCTCTGAGCTAGCTGTCAGCACAGAGCCTGATGCGGGGCTTGAACCCACAAACCATGAGATCATGGCCTGAGCCAAAGTCGGACACTCAACTGACTGAGCCACCCAGGCGTCCCTCAATGACAATATTTTTAATTTCCAAATTTTTTATTGGATTTTCTGTATCAAAAATTCTATGGTAGAATTCTTCATTTTTCACCCATACTCAAATACATTACTCATAGTTATTTATAGCCCATGTCTAATATCTGCAATATTTGAATCATCTTTGGATCTGTTACTATTTGATTGTTTTATATTGTTTTTAAGTTATCGGGTTCTGTATTTTGGCATGTCTGTTTTTATATTTTTTAAATATATTTTAATTTATTTTTGAGAGAGACAGAGAGAGCATGAGTACGGAGGGGCAGAGAGAGAGGGAGACACAGAATCTGAAGCAGGCTCTAGGCTCTGATCTGTCAGCCCAGAGCCTGATGTGGTCTTGAACTTGTGAATTGTGAGATCATGACCTAAGTCGAAGTTGGACGCTTAATGATTGAGCCACCCAGGTGCCCCATTGGCATGTCTGCTTTTTAAATTCAATTCTAGATATCATGTATGTAAAATTGTAAAAGTATTGATTAATGTTTTCTCCCCTTGGCCAGATTTTGTATATAAGTCAGACCTACCTTAGTGATCATATTCTGTAGCCTTCTAAATTGATAGTCAATGACTATCAATACGTTATAAGCATTTGAAAGGGAAGGTGTATTCTCTAGTAATTGAGGTACATCATTCATATTGACCTTATTGATTATATTATTCTTTTTGCCACATTTAATATTTTTGTGTTAAAATACATGTAGTTTAATATTAAGATAAGAATATTAATATTTGTCTACAGTTGCCTATCCTTTTATTATTAACCTTAAAAAATCACTTTATCTTATGTGTGTTTCTTATAAACATCCTAGAGTTGGCATTTGGATTAGGATTGAATCTGAATTTTTTCTTTAATAAGTGAGGTAAGCTCATATACATTTAATTCTATAGCATATATATTGAGTTTTCATTCCATCATGTGATATTTTCTCTTTTTATGTTTTTTCTTAAAAATCTTTTACTTTATGGGCCGTTTTATTTATTGTTTGTTTTTGCAATTCTTATATAGTTAGGCAGTTTTCTAATTTCCCTCTCTCTTCCCTTCTTTCCTTCTGTCATTCAATTTTAGTTAATAGTATAATAGCTTACTCTTAGTGTTTCCCTTTCTTGTTCTTAAATATGCTACTGTCATTACTTGATTTATTTTAAACGATATTTTGCTTGCCTTTTAGTTCTTAAACTGTATTAAATAGCAATCTTATCCTATGTCTCAATTCCTTCCCCTTCTACTTTTAAAATTTTTAAATTCGCATTTTATGTAGAAATCATAGAAAAGATGTCATATTTTTAACCCTCCTTTCTCAACATTTTTTCTCTTATTCAGGTAAATATATTAAATGTTCATTTTTGGTGTTTAGGCCGAATTTCTGTAGTCATGTTCTAGTTAACTAAAGTTAGATATTTAGTAATTTCTTCAAGAAAATCTCATGAGAACAGTATTACCAGACTTTTTGTGTGTTCAAAATTATTTGTCTGTAGCATTTATAATGGAGGTAGAGTATGGCTGGATATCAATTTTTAGGCTCAAATCTTTTAACTTGAATACTTTATAAATATTGCTGAATTACATTCTGATACTGATTGTTGCTACAGAGAAATCTGAAGTCATCTTATCTTTTCCTTTTATACATAGAATGATTTAGTAATATATCTTTAGGAGCAATACATTTTGGACAGAGAATAGAAGAATAACCACAGAAGACACAGGGTAAACAGGTATAATCCAGGACTGTCTTCATCAATTTGGCATGTATGGGCCTCCGACTTAATAGAGGGCTTTCATTTACATACAGCTGATTTTGTTTTCCTTGAGAACTCAAATTACATGTGTGAATTTTGGCTCTTTTTTGATTGTACATATTTCAATTATTTTGTCGCCAGTACTTTAAACATTTAAAAAGTTTCTACCGTACTTTATTTCTTTTTCAGTATCCCTTATTGTATTTCTTAGTGTTTAGTTGCTTTTAACTTCTTTCAGTTTTGCCTTTATTTTGTGTGTGTGTGTGTGTGTGTGTGTGTGTGTTGGTCTACTTCTTTTGTATGTGTGAGTTCTGCTAACACATCATTTCCACGTGCTGTCTTGCCATTTCATTGCTAAATTCTTTTTTTATAAACAGGTAAAGGAGAGTCTTTCTACTGATCAATAATGAATACACATTAAAACAAACACCATAGTATTTAATAAATGCCAAACCACTGATTGGACATATGAAATAAACTCACAAAAACATGGTCTTATATATAGTAGTATATATCCGTTTATAGAAATCTACTTCTTACTGATAAGAATGTGTTTTATTTTCAAGTTTCCAGGTATCAGTTACTAAAGTGTGTATGTAGTGAATAATGAGCAAAAGTTCAATAAGAACAAAACAGAAAATTATCTAGAACTCTTTTGCTGACCATAATACAATAAACCAGAAATTAATAACTAAAGGATAAACACAATTAAAGAAACTCTAGCTAAGTGACTCTTGGGTATAATAAAAAATTAAAATTGCAATTATAAAATAGAGAATAAAAATAATTAGTACATTCATTATCAAAATTTATTAGATATAACCAAAATTATCCAGATAAAAATTCATAGTCTTAAAAGCTCATATTATCAAATGAGAAGTAATAAAAATAAAGCAACAAAGCTTTTAGCATTAGAGTCCAGAAAAAGGAACCAAAAAAACTGATCTAAGGACAGAAAGTAAAAGGAGAAAAGATACTTAAAATCAGAATCAATATATTGATATAGTAAAAATAAGAGATGGTAAAAATGATGGGTTGATTCTTTGGAGAGCAGAATAACTTATAAAATCAATAAATAGTTCAGTTTTTTTAAAAAGAAAGTTAATTTGGAGGCTTTGAAAATTATTTTAGAGGGGTCTCTTGGTGGCTTGGTCAGTTCAGCAACAGACTTCAGCTCAGGTCTTGATTTCACAGTTCATGAGTTGGAGCCCTGCATGGGACTCTGTGCTTTCAGTGCAGAGCCTGCTTGGGATTCTCTCTGCCTCTCCTTTGCTTGCACACACTCACTTTCACTGTCTTAAAATAAATGAACAACGTAAAAAATTATTTTAGAGAATCTCAAAAGGTAAAAGTGTTCTGTTTTTAAAAACATGATTAATTTTTGTCTAATTACGTCTAATAATGAGGCCTATCCTGAATTGCCTTTACAAACAAAATATTTCCCCCAGTGCTTCTTATACTCCCTTACTCTACTCTAGTTTTTCCATGGTACTTCTCACCTTGTTGGCAAGGATGTGGAGAAAAAGGAACCCTTTTTCACACTGTTGGTGGGAACGTACACTGGTGCAACAACTATGGGTAACAGTATGGAGATTTCTCAAAAAATTAAAAATAGAATTGTCATATTATCCAGTAATTCCACTAGTGGGTATTTACTCAAAGAAAATGAAAACACTAATTTGAAAAGATATATGTACCTCTATCTTTATTGCAGAACTATTTACAATGGCCAAGAAAGAGAAGGATCCATTCATAGATGAATGGATTTCTATCTCTATCATCTATTTATCTATCTATCTATCTATCTATCTACCTACCTACCTACCTACCTATCTATAATGGACTATTACTCAGCCATAAAAATGAGTGAGATCTTTCTATTCACAACAGTGTGGATGCACCTGGAGGGTGTAAATTTAAGTGAAATAAGTCACTCTGAGAAGGACAAATATCACATAATTTCACTTTTATGTGGAATTTAAGAAACAAAACAAATACAAAAAAAAAAAAAAAAGAGAGAGACAAACAAACAAAAACCCAGACTCTTAAATACAGAGAACAAACTGATAGTTACCAGAGGGGACATGGTGGGGGGAATGGATGAAATAGGTGAATGGGGTTAAGAATACACTTAACCTTCATAAGCACTGAGAAATGTATAGAAATGTTGAGTCATTATATTTTATACCTGAAATTAAAATAACACTGTATGTTAATTATATTCGAACAGAAAATAAAATAAGTAATGCTTACCTTGTAGCATACCATAAAATTTGCTTCTAATGTTTATTTTCTCTTCCCTAGCCCCAAGTAAAATGCAAGGTCCACGAGAATTGGAATTTTGTCTGTTATTCACTATAACAGTTCATGGCATATAGTAGGTGCTAAATAAATATTTTGCCGAATAAACAATGTAACCCAACCTTCACAACAGCAATAACAATAAAATAAAATATAAAGAAAAGGATAAAAAACATTTTATCATTTATTCCTTCACAATTTACAAAGAGAGAACAGAAACAAGAAATTAAAATAATTTCTCTAACAGAGTTGCATAGACGGGACAAGAGTTTCAGTCTCTAGGTTCCTGATGCATTTGTTTTCCTGTTGTATATATGGCTTTCTCATCCCCAACCTAAGCAACTGATCTTTAATTTCCATCTCACTGGCACATCAGATTTCAAATTTGTTCACATAAAAAGATAAAAAGTCCAAAGCACAGGAAGGTCAATATGCTATAGCAACATTTCATACCGAGTTAGTAGGAGAACTGCTGACCCCACCCCTACAGGCATCATCTGTGAGTCTCTCACTCTCCTTATAAAGCAGAAGAATAACCAGCTAATTCTGGTTTGTTCACCAGGGTATTTTACCTTTTAATTAAAAAATCTAAAGGACGTCAGCATTGTGCTTCACTTTCAGGATGAGGTGCCAGGCCCTTTGGGAAATCTGCTGCTGCTCAGGCCCTTTGACCTTCCCCATGGCGTTGTGTGCATGGCTTTTGCCAGTTCTTAGATCTTTCTGGGAAACTTACATATGTTTTGGATTTGGTGGATATTTCTTTCTCCTAATTTCATTGAACATGGAATTCATGTGTGTGGTTTCTTTATTTTCCTTGTGACTCTGTATGCTTTCCAGGAACAGAAGGGGGAGATTCTGATGCAACTGGTCAACAAGTTCATCTCAAATTGTTCATCTCAAATAACTTTTTGTTCGATTAGTTCAAAACACTTAGAATTAACATTTTTTCCTAGCTATTTTCTCGGTGATGGAGAAATGATTATGCCTTTGAAACAGTTACATTTAAGGGCTCTGTTAATTTCTGATTTTATTCACAAAATGTTTTCTTCCAATACAAAATATTTTTTCTTGATTATCTTTATATAACTTATAATAAACCAACATTTAATATCTATGCTTTCCTCCTGGAACAAATCAAAAGCACCCCTGCTGGTGACATTTCTGTTGTTTTAACTTTAATACTGTATGTGAAAAATATTGCATTTCTGACCTCAACTAATGGAAACAAAGAAATTTCAGAAAATAAGTAATGATATACTATTCCCTAGCAATTTATTTAAGTTGCAAAAGAAAATTAACTTTGGAAAGAAAAATCTCATCTTTTTCTTTTTAATTGAAAAGAAAAATATCAAGAATTTATCCTAAATCATATATCCTGCATACTCCTTAAAGAATACATCAGGGATGGTTATTATAACACAAGATAGGAAATTTAAGAAGAGACACTTGGAATTTCCCTCATTTTAACAATCATACGTTCATCAGAATAAAGAATTGACCTCCCATAAGTCCTGATCACTTTGGCAAACACAAAGGGATAGCAGCCTGCTATCCTTAAAGGGAAAAAGCTTATAGTTGTTTGATTGCAGAGAAGTTATCTAATAGTTTTGAATCTTGCTTTCCTCATCTATAAAACAGGATTGAGAAGAATACACCACATGGCATTGTTGTGATGATTAATTTTTTTTATGTTTTATTTCTTTTTAAGAGAGAGAGTCAGAGCATGAGTGGTTGAGGGGCAGCGTGAGAGAGGGACACAGAATCCAAAGCAGGCTCCAGGCTCTGAGCTGTCAGCACAGAGCCCGATGGGGAGCTTGAACCCATGAACCATGAGATCACAGCCTGAGCCGAAGTCTGATGCTCAGCCTGCTGAGCCACCCAGACGCCCCTGTTGTGATGATTAAATAAAACAATAATTTATGTATTGTTGTGAAGTACATGATAGATTTAAAACCAGCAATTATTATTTTATGGAATGTGGTGAAAAGATCACTTCTCTCCTACCCATAAGAGAAGTGACTGTCTGCAGGGGATGCTGTGAGGTACTGTACAGATTCTTTATGATGGAAGTGTTTATTCTGCCTGTTGTGGGGACCTTTGACTGCTGACTGATCACAGCTAAGCTCAATGACTAATTGATGAGGAGTCCAAAGGCCCCGACCCATTGCCTCAGTGGGGACATCTTTAAAGACCATGCTAGCTCCAGAGCTCTCAGGGTGGTTGATTCCTGCCTCTGTCACAACAGCATCGCACTTCTGCCTCTGCTCCATCCTGCTTTGTTTACTCTCTCTCCTCCGCTGTACTTGTAAGAGTGGTTCCCAGTAAACTTTCCTTAAGGAAATCTGTCTCTGTGTCTCCTTCCAGAGCACCAAACACAGGACAGTGTGACTTGAAGAATGCTAAATTCTCTCCCCACTGGCCTACCTGGAATGTCAAGTACTAATGTCAATCACTCATGCATTCACACCTACTTTCTATTCATTGAGGACCTGCTACATATCAAGTACTGTGTGTCTTTTTCAGTTTTCTGAAGTGCATCTTTTCTAGCTGGAATGAGGCACTGCTCTTAAACAAGAGCGAAACAGTCTAACCTGTTGGCAGCAATGAGATTTTCTGATTGTCTGTTACCAATCAGTGTCAGCTAGCAGGAAACTTTCTGTCAGGTTTACTAGAAAACATTCACTAAGTAAAAGAGGTATACATTGGTTTTATGTTGAGAAAAATAATGTAGCAGCATGAATAAATTATGAAAATATGCTACTATAACAGGCGGTACATTAGAATAACAGATGCAAACTTGTTTGGTGAATTATGAGGTTATTCTCAAGTTATGTATGATTTTATTCTCAAGCTGTTCATTGCATCCTATCTCCTATTTCATTTAATTTGAAAGCATGTTTTTCTAAATGGGGACTGGTTTATGCTCTAAAATTAGAAGCAGCAGGGTGAAATGAAAAAGAGCATAGGTTTTAGTGTAAAAGGATTTGGGACTGAATTTCTTTGCCATTTTATAACTGTGACCTTGGGAAAATCATCATACTCTTTGAGCCTAGACTTCCTTGTAAGTTAAATGAGGATACTAATATCTACACCATAGGATCTTTAAGATAAGTAAATGAGTCAATACACGTAAAAAGCACTATGTCACTTAAAAAGAACTCAACTAATAATAGTTATTACTGTTATTAGTGTATTATCTGTGTTCATACATGATGCTCATCATTTGACAAGCCTCACTATACAATAAATGTATCACCAATTCATAGGAATTCACAGTTTCTCAAAGTGAGCATTTAATCTCAAAGGCCAGATAAGAGAAAAATTTCATCTAGACCAACCAATTCAAATTTGTGAGGGTTAGATGAGTTGATAATGTATACATATATATACTTATGTATACATATATACATATATGTGGTTTTAAATTGCAAAGCACAGGATAAAAATCAGCTTTCTGTGGTTGTTAATGAGCACATCTCTTAAATAAAACTTTATCAATCACATAAGCACTAGGATTCTTGTTGACCTAAAAAACATTTGTTCTATTATTAAAATGATCAATCTGCTTCAAGCTACAATAGTATGAAATTGTAATTTGAAATTTGTAATTGAAAGTTTTTCCATTTATAAGGAAAGTAAATTGTATCTATATATTGAGTAGTTAAACTTAGCAAAAGTGAAATAGAAAAAAGCATATATTCTACTTAAATAAAGCTTTTAGAGATATATAGTTCATATTTTTTCCTGACCTTTCTTAGCAAGTAATACTTTTTCTTTAAATGTCCACAACTTCTAGAAAAGCTATCTTGAATATACCTAAGTTAGAGCCAGGCCAAATGCTTTGGCCTAGATCATGAATGGGGCTCAGCATATATCCAAGGTTCCAGATGGAAAAAAATTAGATTTCTTTTACAGGTCTGCATACTTTGGGAGTTTTGAGATATTTCTTAGAAAACTGTTTCTAGAAAACATAATTTAGGGACAGATCGTGATACACTTTGGTATAACCACTGTAGACAGATCCAAACTAAAGACGTAGATATGGCTTCATGCCAAAAAACCCCATCTTGTAAGGTATAACAAATGCATTAGTTTGGAGCAACTCAGATTTATGTATCTTTATCTTCTAATACTTTAAAACTCTGCTGTGATTGCGTGTGGCATGGAAAGTAAATGACTTGATAGTAATCATAAATGAGAATTTTTCATATTACACGGATCACATTTGTAATGGTTCCCAAAGAAGAAAAAATTACTTTATAATTTATGTGTTCATACTGTGATGGCTTTATTTGCCATTCTTAAAGGGATATGACAATGTTGATAAGTTTATAGCAAAGCAGCCGCCGTCAGTAGCATACGGCATGCTCTCTTGTATTCTGTCTCTATTTCTAAGACTGTAGAAAGAGTCTTATGGCAGGTGAGGGGCCTACAAATGTCTGAGTTCTGGTTATGGGCTAGCTTAGCTGGCCAAATGACAGTGAGGCCCTGCAGCAGGAATCTCTTGCGATCACAGCGAATGCAGAATTCGTCTGCTAGCGGCAATGGTTTCCTCTGGTGAGGTCAGATTTAGAGAGAGAGAAGGTAAATGTGAATCTTGGAGCTCTGTTATAAGGGACTTTTACTAAATTTCTGTGCGCCTTTAGGCAAGTAACTTTAAGTATCGATGACTGCTCAATAATGGGAGATTATGTAGTTAAAAAGATTTTGAAACACATAAAGTGCTACATAAACGTTAAGTTATTACCAGTATAGTTTAATTCATTTTTAGTAGCTTTTAAATGTCAAAGATAATTAAATGTTTCATTTTCTTCCTCTAGACTAACATAGTGTTGAGAACACCCTTTCTAAGGTACAGTGGCAGAGGAGGGTTCCGTTTGTCTTGTCTGATCCCAGGATCCTTCTTTTTCATGAGCAGTTTACGGAGAGGCTGTCAGACGGGCTATGTGACTAGCTTAAATGCCGTTTTAACAGAGCTTTTCTAAGGAGGCAGTATTGGCAGCTATTGAAGAATAACCACAAATTCTATTTTTTTAAGCATTACTATTCATTCAAACAAGATCTATTTATAGATATAGTAGGGAGGAAATTTTTTTCTCTTTTCTCTTGCAAAGACCCATCAATGAAGCTGCATTCAGCTTCACAGATTAATGTTGCCCCATTTCACATGCCCACTTTTTCCCTTTCCTAGGAACATGAGAATAGGAAGGTTCATGAATGAAAGTGTGTTTATTTAAAAGGATTTCTCTTTTCCCTCTGACAAGGCTGCTAGTTATATTAACCCAAAGAAATGGCAATGCCAATGAGAAGCTGAACAAGTGAAGAATCTAAAAATGTGGCCACAAATTGAAAGAAAGATTTCCCATTATTAATTCAGCAGAGAGTGATTGGCAAATGTGGCATACGTCAATGGCTGCCTAACCATTCTTCAAACTCCTAATTCCTGGCTGGTGGAAGAAAACTCCAATCATAGAAACTGTAAGTCTGATACTCATTTTCCCATCTACTTGCCTTAAAGGCATGGGCATAGAATGTAAGTTGAAATCAGCAGAACTCACTTCATAGAGTTGCTGGGAAAGCATTGTAAACTGCACAAATTCAGGTGGCGTAAGTTTTGGGTTTTGTCTTTTTTTTCTTTTGTCTGCCCACAGTATATAACAAGATGCTTAGAGGTGGAATGTTTGTGGCTATAAGGACAAAATCCGTTTCAAAAACAGACTGAATTGAGTGACCTTCGTGGTACCAGTTCTGGACTGTTTGCCTTCTGAATTTCCGAAAAGAGAAAAACAGAACAACAAAAAGCAAAAACAACAAAAAAAAAGCAAAAAAAAAAAAAAAAATCTTAAGAGACTTAAGCCTTGTTAGGGTCTTCGTCTGCAGTAGATTATTTTTCCCTGATACAACTAGAGTCAATTTATAGTAGTATCTGGGTTACTATTTTCAAAATGCCTTCTTTGACCAGCCATTAAAACATTTTGTTTGCTAAGAGATACATACTATGGGAAACCAGTAGTGAATGAATTTGAGTTCAGCCTTGTTTTAGAAAAGGTCAATTCCACTTATTCCCCTACTTGGATAACCTTTGATAGATAAGCTCAACCTGACTATTGGACCCTCAGTCTGTGTTCACTAGCTAAAGCTCTGAGCCCTTGCATAGTAATAGATTCATTGGTTTATTCAAAATGTATTCATATATCCTTTAAAATATTTTTTAGGGGCACCTGGGTGGCTCAGTCAGTTGAGTGTCCAACTTCAGCTCAGGTCATGATCTCGCCATTCCTGGGTTCGAACCCTGCATTGGGCTCTGCCTGCATATGCTTGAGTGGAGGAGGGGCAGAGGGAGAGAGAGAGAATCCCACATAGGCTCCATGCTCAGTGCAGAGCCTGATACAGAGCTTGATCTCATGACTGTGAGATCATGGCCTGAGCCAAAATCAAGAGTTGGATGCTTAACCAACTGAGCTACCCAGGTGCCCCTAAAATAGAAATTTAAATAAAATCTAAAATATCTAAATTACCTAAAGAAAAAGCTGGAAATTAAAGAGACCAAAATATTAAAAAGATGAGAAAAGTTATCAAAGAATTCACTCCAAGGAAAATGTAGGGCTCAGAAATATTTATAGAAATGTTTCACCAAGTGTTTAATAAACAGACTATCCCCATTCTATATGAATGGTTCACAAAATATAGAAAAAAATAAAATGCCATCAAATTCATTTTATAGACCTAGTGTTGTGCTGTGCCAAGCCTTTATATATATATATATATACACATATATATGTATATATATATAATGTTTATTTATTTTTGAAAGAGAGACAGAGTATGACTGAGGGAGAGGCAGAGAGGCAGGAAGACACAGAATCTGAAGCAGGACCTAGGCTATGAGCTGTCAGCACAGAGCCCAATGTAGTTTGGACACTAAAATGATGTTACAATAGTCCCTCCTTATCTGTGGTTTTACTTTCTGTAGTTTCCATTACCTGTGGTCAACCACTGCTGGAAGCAGATGATTCTTCTGATTTGTGGTCAGAAGATCACTTGTGATGAGAACTGGGTGTTGTATGTAAGTGATGAATCACTGAATTCTTCTGAAACCATTATTGCACAGTACACACACACACACACACACACACACATTTTTTAAAAGTTTATTTATTTATTTTTGAGATAGAGCACACAAGTGAGTAGGGGAGGGTCAGAGAGATGGAGAATCCCAAAGAGGCTCTACACTGCCAGCACAGAGCCTGATGAGGGGCTTGAACCCACAAACTGTGAGATCATGACCTGAGCTGAAAGCAAGAGTCAGATGCTTAACCAATTGAGCCACCCAGGTGCCCCAGTATTGCACAGTACATTAAATAATCGACTGAGCCACCCAAGTGACCCAATATTGCATAGTATATTGAATAACAGTATATTAAATATAAACTTAAAAAGGTCAATAGTAGCCTAATATTACATCACAATGCCTACGTTATTCACCTCATTTCATCTCAACACTTAGGCATTTTATCATATCACATCACAAGAAGAAGAAATATAGTTCAATAAGATATTTGGAGAAAGAGACCACTTTCACATAATTTTTGTTACAGTACATTGTTACATTGTTCTATTTTATTATTAGTTATTATTGTTAATCTCTTAATGTGTTCAATTTATTAAGCTTTATCACAATATGCATGTATAGGAAAAGCATAGTAGATATGGGGTTTACTACTATCTGCAGTTTTAGGGATCCACTGGGGGTCTTGTAACATATCCCCTCAGGTAAAGGGAGACTTCTATATTTTTTTTGTTTCACAGAGATCGCTATATCTTAGACTTTGCTTTTTATTGTTTTTAATTGCTTTTTATTTCCAGTTGGGGTTCTCACACATGTGAATTTCGTTTTCTTGCAAATGTTAAAAAAAAATTTAAGTTCTACTAACATTACCAATACAGTATCTCAGGATAAGGTGAAAAAATATGGGTATCCTATGCTGTTTGAAGTAAAACATAAAGTAGAAACTAAATAATTAGAAATGTTTGTCAGTATACAGTTCACATAGTTAAATCAACTAATGGGATGATACTACTGCCAGTTTATATCAGTATGTACACAGTTCCAATTCCTGGTATGCTTTAAGAAACACAATTAATCTTAAATAGATGAATTTTTTTTGAAACTGACCCTATCCTAAGTATATCCTCAAATAGAATGTCTCCTCTGAAGCAGTACACTACAACATTGTATTCTCAGTGAGACAGGGGCAAACTGAAGAATATCATGTTATGATCCCTTATATTGATTAAGTAAGTTAACTTACCATAATGTTTCTAAGTGGACCATTTAAAAAATTGCCTGGTACATTTATGCCCCAAATTTTAATATCTGGTGGCACCAGAATATGTTATAAAAACACAATTTTTAAAAATCTTATTAAAATTTATTGATATAATTAATCTCTTATATTAGCTTTATATAATTTATGATATACCTCCCCCCAGACATACACAACACACATGCACACATGTGCACACAGTCATTCATATTTGTCACTTAATAGCTATGGGAACCTCTGTTGTACTGCTACCATGTTTCTAAAGTAAGTATCATACCTAGCTTTTAAGTTTCTTGTGATAATTAGATAAATTAACACAAAGAAACACCTTCACAAGAATGTCTGGCATATAGTAAATAATCAATAATTTTCTTCTACCGTGCCAATCATTAATATACTGATCGTCACCATCACAACTATTGATCTATTCCCTAACTCACAATAGTATATAGAACACTATACTTGTGTCTGGTTCCTATCTTGGTTCTCTGCTAACCTGATATACAACACAGGGCAAGTCACTTAAGTTTCTGTGGTCTGTTTCCTTTGTCTATAAGGTGGAACTAGCTATAAGTGTCTAATAGCTGCCCAACAGATCTTTCTGCGCTGACCTACATACACCCACTAGCCACGTGAGGAACTTTTCTCTTTTTTCTTTCTTTCTTTTTTTTTTTTTTTAAGTAGGTTCCATCCTCGATGTGGACTCACAATCCTGAGATCAAGACCTGAGCAGAGATCAAGTCAGAGGCTTAACTGACTGAGCCACCCAAGCACCCTGAGGTCCTTAATTTTCTACTTAATTTCAATTAATTAATTAATTAACTTTAAAAGTTTATTTTGTTTTGAGAGAGAAAAAGAGAGAGTGTGTGTGCATGAGTGGAGGAGGGGCAGAGAGAGGGGGAGAGAGAGAATCCCAAGCAGGCCTCGTGCTGTCAGCATAGATCCCTGTAGGCAGGAAGGGGGCCTTGAACCCATGAACCATGAGATCATGATAGTGAGGATTTATAGCATTCTAGGATTTTAAATTTACCCATATTCATCAACAAAATAACAATGTAACTGGAAAAAATATTTTGTAGATCCATAATATTCATTAATTCCTTTATTAAGCAGTCTGCCTTTAAGGAACATCTGAGGTGCAATTACTGGCCTGAGATAGCTTCCTTCTTTTCACTTACATACACGTCAATTTATTTTTCCCTTATATTTGCATATTTTAATGATGAGTAGCCAATTTTCCTATTAAAGTATGTGTTTGTGGTTTTAATTTACATATTTAAGATTTTTAAATATGTGGTGACCATACTGAAGCTGTCTTACAAAACCCCAGAGGAAGAATAAACATATGTTAAAAATTAAAAATATAGGCTAGAATAGAGGGTTTTCCACCCTGGGTACACATCAGAATCACCTGGGAGGTTTTTAAAAAATCCTCACTCTTTGAACCCTTTTCCCAAACATTCTGATTCAGTTGGTCTAGAGTGAGGCTATGCACTGGTGCGTTAGGTGATTCAAACAGGAAGTCAGGGTGAGACTCACTGGCTGAAACCTTTGGGGAAAGAATAACTTGCTATTAATTCCCACAGCATCCCAGGAATTAGTGCCATGTGTTGTTGTTCCCATTTCAGAGTCCTATTTGTCAAATTTCAGTATGCATAGAACTCCCTTAGGAGCTTCATCGTGGCAGGCACACCCGTGATCCTGATGCAGAAGGAGCTTGGATTACATGTTTGAGCAGTGCTGCTTTAGCGAACACAGAGTTTGTGCCAACTCATTAAGCTTGGGATGAGCTATGAAGTAAGTAAGAGAAAGAACTTTGACTACCATAAAATGTTATATTAATATGAAGTCTCTTATTTTTGTTAGATTTGGGATTTTTTTGTATTTGTTAGATTCCAGTAAATGGATTAGAAATGAATTCAGTGTTAGATGAGATGATGGTGAAAGGGCAGGTGGGACGGTGACAGCAGAGACAGCACACTTAAATGAATATGGTCTGGAGGGAGACAGTGGACTCATCTATTTGCCTCTGTAGTAGTGATGGATGGTGATGCCATCCCTTTTCCATCTGTGGCTATAGAAAGTTAGGCAGGAAAGGAAGGCTTTAGTATATAGCCCATAACCATAAGTTTTTGATTTGGCTTCTTGTTTCCTGAAAGGTCTGCTAGGGTGCCATGTAATTTAAATTGGCCTGGTTCTGGTCCCTAGTCTTTGCAGACCTAGAAATCTTATTTTGTCTGAAAGTATATACAACCGTTGGAGGCTATGTTTGTTAGCCAAAGTAAGTCAACTGATGTAAACAGATAAGAATGCCAATTTATGAATTCACAATGAGAAATTATTTCTACAAAAGTGGAATACTTATGTCTCATTGAATAATGCATTTTATTCCTATAGATCATGTACACGAGACATGAAAACATAAACGAAGATTGTTTACTAGCCATGAAATAAGAAGAAAAAGAGAATTTAGATTAATTGATGTATCATGCTTCCAGACTAAAAGAAGATGGAAGCATCCATATCACAATAGACATGGTCTAATAAGGGTCCAGAACACCTGCTATCCTATAGTTGGATTTCCTCTCTTCTGGATGGTGTGAGGGTGGAATCTGCCAAGATTTCCTTCTGTGACTTTCCTTCCATTATACTTTCATGGCTAAGTAACTCACTCTTTTGTATGTGCATTTTTTATCTAGTTATGAGAATGCATTGAATTGGGCTTTAGTCTTGTGTTAACACTGGCTCCTTGAAGTTGCAAAGAACACTCTCAGTTTTCCATGGGTGATAATGAATGCAGGTTTATTATATGATTTCAAGGAAGGAATAATTTTGTAGCTGATATCAATCATCTGTGGAGGAATTGAATATATTTCATGATACAACAATGATCCTAGTGACCTTGTATTAACCAAGCTTTTCTTTATATTTCTCTTCCATTGTCTCCAGTCCTCTGTGAGTATCTCACAGTCAGCATCTTGAGGGACATTATGATTTTATCTCATTCTTACTAAGAGAAAACACCCACATTGGATGGGATCCCTAGGTCATCTCTTTCCATAAGCTATTTGTCTTCTCTATGCCCAATTTGTTGATGGTTGCCTTGGGTAGAATGCTGGTCGGTGGTCTCAATACAAAAGACATGGATACTTGTGAACAAGTTTCTGTTTTAGTCAGTTTCCTTCACCAGGGGCTATAGACTTGTCAGGTTTTAGGTGTTCATAGCCTTTGTACTACATCCCAAGTCTTGCAGGGCTAGGAGTGAATGTATTTTTCTAAAATGCTTCATAACTCTTTTCTTATATATCGATTTTAAAGCTTATGTCTCAGAGAGCAATCTAATTTCCTTTATTTATAAGTTCTTGAAGGCATTCGTTCTCAATACTACAACAGAGATTAAAATGGGCCAACTTATTTTATTTTTTATTTTATTTTTTTTATGTTTTATTTATTTCTAGGAGAGAGAGAGACAGCGCGAGCAGGGGAGGGCCAGAGAGAGAGGGAGTCACAGACTGAAACAGGCTCCAGGCTCCGAGCTGGCAGTCAGCACAGAGCCCGACGCGGGGCACGAACCCACGAACCGCGAGATCATGACCAAAGAGAAAGTAGGACACTAAACCAACTAAGCCACCCAGGCGCCCCAGGGCCAACTTATTTTAAACAGAACTGATTGATCTAGCAAGAAAGATGAGATATGAAATCTGATCAAAGTAATTCAGGAGGATAAAAAAGAAACTGCAAAATAACATTTGTCCAAAATCTAAGACAAATAACAATGTAAAATCATCTTAAGAGTCATGGTTATTATTTAGATAAATTTTCATGTAAAGATAAAGTCAGGTTTACATATTATTACACAAAATACAAATTACTATGTACAAAATAAGACAATGTGCAATTTTTTCATTAAAAGGAATGAATGAATACCTATTATGTAGTAAAATGTACTTCCTGTTCTTTATAAGCTATATAAATTTTAAAGAAACCATGATCTGCATGAATGTAAAATTGTATATATTCTATATTTCATAAATATTAAAGTCTGAATCCAAAGTCAAATGCTGCATGTAGTAATATTCAGTAAATTTTTATAAATGTGTCAATTAAAATTTTAAAGGAAATGAATATTAATATCTTATATTTATTGCCATTTGAATTTTCTCAAATCGCTTATTAATTATCCTTCCTACAGATCTAATTTTTATCCAGTATATCTTACAGAATGCATGTCATGTTGGACAGAAAAATCTATTTATGTATAAAGTTAGATGATCTCAGATATTTGTATTTTTGACATTGCCATCATTATAAAGCAATTCTAGTAATTTATATCAGTATTAAACATCTCAGGGGGCAAGTGGAAAAAAATAAGTAAATAAAAATATAACTTGCTTGATATTTCACAATACTGTCTTTCATATATTCTACACACAAATGCTTTGTGTTGCTCCATTATGCAGGTATAAATGTCAATATAAGTAAATACTCAGAGTGTGAATCTTAATCTGGTTTGTTCCACACCCACATTATTGAGGATATGGTGACATTGAAAGAAATGGTTTTTAAAAATAGGAAGTATTTTTCCTACCAGAAAAGGGGGAAAAACCCACAAAAGCTGTCAATGATTTATTTATGATTTCTCCTCTTTATTAAGAAAGCCTAAAAATAAGAAAGCTATATAACTTTTAAAATATCCTTTGCTTTTGTAACATTTTACAAATACTCTGCTACTAAGTGGGTTAGGTGTAATATTTTTGCCATTCTCCGCCATGCAGATAAGACAAAATCTTTAAAGTGGGAGGTGGGGAAAACCTTGAACCACATATATCTTAATCGCATTTTGCAGATGAGAAAAATAAGTCTCAAAAAGTCTTTAAGGCCTTGATCAAAGTCTCATATTTTATAATTATTTGTTTTTTCTTTAATGTTTAGTTTTGAGAGAGAGAGAGAGACAGAGCAGGATGGGAGCAGAGAGAGAGGGAGACACAGAATCCAAGCAGGTTCCATCCTCTGAGCTGTCAGCACAGAACTCGACCTGGGACTCAAACCCATGAACTGTGAGATCATGACCTGAGCTGAAGTTGGATGGTTAACTGACTGAGCCACTCAGGTGCCCCAAAGTCACATATTTTATGGATAGATGAGCTAGGAAAGTTCACAGTACTGCAAGTCTAGAGTTCTTTCCTTCACCCCAATGCTGTCATACTGTTGAATTCTAAATACTGTTTTTGATAAAGTCTTCTATTGTGGTCTATTTTTTATCCTAAGGTTGTTACTATACCTAAGAAGGGCAATCTCTTAGGCTTGTTTGTACGTTAAGATACTAACTATTCAAAAGCCTGAGAATGGTATAGAAAGGCAGGATTTGAAAGTAAGTGTAAGATCTAAGACTCTAACCTCTTTCTTGAATAGGTGGAGAGTTTGAAATGCTAAAAAAACCTAGAAACCTTACAAAATGAAAAATGGAGAAATTAATATTCCTTTAAAATTTCTTTGTGGTTAGATTATTGTCAACATTATTTAACTTGCCTGGCAGATTTTTAGTATGAAGGAATTCTAAAACTCACCCACATGATTCTAGTATATTTACACAAACCTCTTAAAGCTTTATCTTAATAAAAGCTAAATATGTAGAGAAAAGGACAAAGCAGTTTTAATTCTGTAAAACATAAAAAATGCTTGATTTGATTCTTCACATAGTTGAGGCTCTTTTATTGGAAGTGTATGGATTTATGATTGTTAGATTCTACTAATTTATTGACATTTTATCATTATGAAACAGCTTTTACTTTCTGGTTATACTCTGTGGCTTGAAGTTAATATATTAATATAGCCACTATGACTTTTCTATATTGACTGTTTTCATGGGACATCTATTTTCCATTTACTCACTTTCAACTGATTTCTTAATACACGAATAACTCCAAGATATTGCAGGTTCAGTTCCAGACCACCACAGTAAAGTGAATATTGCAAGGGCACCTGGGTGACTCAGTTGGTTAAGCGTCTGACTTTGGTTCAGGTCATGATCTTGCAGTTTGTGAATTCAAGCCCTGCATCAGGGTCTGTGCTGACAGCTCAGAGCCTGGAGCCTGCTTCAGATTCTGTGTTTCCCTCTCTCTCTACCCCTCCTCCACTGACACACACACACCTTCTCTCTCTCAATAATAAATATTAAAATTTTTTTAAAAACTAAAGTGAATATTGCAGCAAAAGAAATCAAAATAACTTTTTGGTTTCTCATATATAAAAGTTATATTAATGCTATATTGTAGTTTATTGAGTGTGTAACAGCATTATGTCTGAAAAACAACTTATATACCTTAATTTTAAAACATTTTATTTTTTTAATGCTAACCATCGTCTGAGCTTTCAGCGAATCATAATCTTTTTGCTGGTGGGGGGTGTTGCCCGGATGTTGATGGCTGCTGACTGATCAGGGCGGTGGTTGCTAATGGTGAGGGCGACTGTAGCAACTTCTTCATATAAGACAACAATGAAGTTTGCTGCATCCTGTCTCTTGCTTTCACAGGCGGTTTTTCTGTAGCGTGCCGTGCTGTTTGACAGCATTTTACCCCACAGTAGAACTTCTTTCAAAATTGGAGTCAGCCCTCTCAAGCCCTGCAGCTGCTTTCTCAATTAAGTTTATGCAATGGTCTATATCCTTTGTTTAAATTTCAACAATCTTCACAGCATCTTCACCAGGGCTAGTGTCTATCTCAAGAGTCTGCTTTCTTTGCTCATCCATGAGAAGCAACTCCTCATCTGTTCAAGGTTTTTCATAAGATTGCAGCAATTTAGTCGCGTCTTCAGGCTTCACTTCTAATTCTACTCCTCTTGCTGTTCCCACACATCTGTACTTACTCCCTTTGCTAATATCTCTAAGCCCTCAAAGTCATCCATGAGAATTGGAATCAACTTCTTCCCAAGTCCTGTTCATGTTGATATTTTGACTTCTTCACATGAGTCACGGATGTTCTCAATGGCATCTAAAATGGTGAATCTTCTCCAGAAGGTTTTCAATTAACTTCGCCCAGATACATGAGTAATCACTATCTAAGGCAGCAAGGGTTTTACAGAGTGTATTTCTTAAATGATAAGACTTAAAAGTCGAAATTTCTCCTTGATCTAATAGCTGTGGAATGGTTCTTGTGTTAGTAGGCATGAAACCAACATTAATCTCATTGGGTATCTCCATCAGAACTCTTGGGTGACCAGGTACATTGTCAATGAGCAGTAATATTTTAAAATATTTTTTTTCTGAGCAGTAGGTCTCAACAGTGGGCTTAAATATTCAGTAAACCATGTTACAAACAGATGTGCTGTCATCTAGGCTTTATTTTCCATTTATAGAGCATAGGCAGAGTAGATTTAGCATATTTCCTAAGGGCCCTAGGATTTTCAGAATGGTAAATAAGCGTTAGCTTCAACTTTGAAGTTGTCAGCTGCATTAGCCCCTAATGAGAGTCAGCTTGTCCTTAGAAGCTTTGAAGCCAGGCATTGATTTCTCTCTAACTATGAAGGTCATGGATGGCATCTTCTTTAGATAGAATACTGTTTCATCTACATTGAAAATTTGTTATTTAGTGTAGCCACCTTTGTGAGCTCTCTCAGCTAGATCTTCTGGATAACCTACTACAGCTTCTACATCAGCACTCGCTGCTTCACCTTGCACTTTAATGTTACAGAGATGTCCTTCTTAAACCTCATCAAACAACCTCTGCCGGCCTTCAAACTTTACTTCTGAAGTTTCCTCACCTCTCTCAGCCTTCATAGAATTGGAAAGAGTTAGGGCTTTGCTCTGGATTAGGTTTTGACCTAAGGGAACGTTGTGGCTGGTTTGATCCCCTATGCAGACCACTAAAACCTTCTCCAGACAGCAAGAAGGTTGTTTCTCTTTCTTATCATTTGTGTGTTCACTGGAGCAGCAATTTTCATTTCCTTCAAAACTTTTTTCCTTTGTATCACAACTCGACTAACTGATATCAAAGGCCTAGCTTTTGGCCTGTCTTGGCTTTTAACACACCTTTCTCACTAAGCTTAATCATTTCTAGCTTTTGATTTAAAGTGAGAGATGTGCAATTCTTCCTTTCACTTGGACAGTTAGAGGCCATTGTAGGGTAATTAATTGGCTTAATTGCAAGATTGTTGTGTCTCAGGAAATAAAGAAGCCTGAGGAGAGGGAGAGAAATAGGGTAATAGCCAGTTTGGTGGAGGAATCAGAACACACATAACATTTATTAAGTTCACCATCTTACATGGGAGCAGTTCATGATGCTCAAGACAATTATAATAGTAAACATCAAAGATCACTGATTACAGGTCACCATAACAAATATAACAATAATGAAATAGTTTGAAATATTGTGAGAGTTACCAAAATGTGACACAGAGGCATGAAGTGAACAAAATGCTGTTGGAAAAATGGCACCAGACTTGCTCAATGCAATGTTGCCACAAACTTGCAATTCCTATGAAGTGCAAGAAGTGAAGCCCAATAAAATGAAGGATGCCTTTGTTTAATGTAAGTTTTGTAGACAGCAGAGTTGAGTTTCATTTGTTTGTTTGTTTGGTTGTTTAAAATCATTTTGCTAATCTATGGGTTTTAATTGGAGCCCTTAGCCAATTAGCACTTAATTATTGATATGGTTATGTTTAGGTCTACAATTTTGCTATTTGTTCTTTGTCTTCTCCATGTTTCTTTCTGTTGCTATTGCCTTTATTTTGCTTTATTCCATTTTTTTCCTGCCTTGTTTAGAATTATTCAATATGTATTCACTCAAACTTAGTTTTCATTTATTGCTTTCACCTATATCACTTTGAAGTTTTTTTTATTTTAGTTGTAGGAATTGCCATATACATCTTTAATATCACACAGTATTCATAAAGTCCATTTTGTACCACTTCACATTAAATGTAGAGATCTTACTACTGGAGAGGTTCATTTAACCCACCTCTTATCCTATATAGAGTCACATAAGAGTTATCATATTGGAGTTACTGATTCACCTCACAAAACAATATTGTAATTTTTAACAGTTATATTTATTTTAATGAAATTTTAAAAAATAATAGTCTTTTAAATTTACCCACACATATAATTGTTTTTAGGGCCCTTCAGATTTTCCTGAAGATTTGAGTTTCCACTTGGGAACATATTATTTAAGTCTACTTAGTTTTTCTTTTAGTGAAAGGTGAAGATTGTGTAGTTTTTTTAAATCTGAAAATGCTTTTTTTTAAATTTTTGAAGGTTGGTTTTATGGGATGGAATTCTGGTTGACAATCTTCTGTCAGATGTTTAATGATATCTTCATCTGCAGTTAAGCAAACAAAGAAACAAACCCTTGAACCTCAGGATGGTGTGATCTCAACAATCTGTGTCTGCATTAAATGTCGGTTTAATTCCACTAGTTGACTCTAAGCAGTAGTTTATAGTTTGTGTAGTTTTGATTTCTTTGTCTTAATCAACCGCATTGTGAGATTTTAACCTCATTTTAACCTCCATTTATATTAGAATTAGTAATATTCTAATTGTTTTGCTCATATATACCATCAAACATACTTATGTAGAAAAATCATGTACTTTCTTGCACCGTTTTAAGTTGAAATAAGAATTTTATTGTAGGTTTAAAAAATAAAGATGTCTTCTCAACTCAATTTTTATAAGCCAGAATATATTTGATGATGTTTCTAAGAGATCCAGGTTAGATAATGTTTAACCTTCTAGGGTAGACTATTTTATTGGAAATGAACTATTTTTAACAGAATTTTTGGAATGTAAGACATTCTTGGGACAAAGAAGTAGAAATAATACTTTTAGATGTCCTTAATTTAAACAGTAATTCAAAAGTTAATTTCTGACATATCTCTTTAGTAATTTGTATTTGCCCATCTTTTAAAATAAGTGGCCCTCAGAGTGCCTGGCTGGCTCAGTCAGTAGAGTATCCAACTCTTGATCTCAGGGTCATGAGTTTGAGCCCCACACTGGGGGTGAGATTGCTTAGAAAATGGCTTAAGCAAATAAAGGGAACCTTAAAATAAACAAACAAACAAGTAAATAAAGCAAGCAAACACTTATATAACTTCCACCCTTACAAAAAAGTAGCCCGCAATCTTTTTTTTTTTTTTTTTGCCTTATACATGCAGAATAACTTCACCTTTTTGTAACAGATAAAATAAAATTATTCAAAGTAATACCTAATAAGTTTCATGCTTTTTGAACCTGCAAATGCTTTTTCCCTTCTCACTTGTCATCTACTTTTTCTGTACTTTTGGTGTTGGTAATTTTCACTGAAAAGCAAGTCATTTCTTCATTTGTCATAACTTTCTTTTTATTAAGTCTGTTTATATCACTTGAATGCAAGATTCATGTCTGGGTCATCTTTACCTCCATGTATCTACTTGAACACTTAAAGTTTCTGTGAATATAGAGTATTCAGTAAATTTTTTTTATGTGCAAAGATTGCTTAAAACTCTTTTTATGATTTTTTTCTGCTGAGGAAAGAACAAGTTGTCAGCCTGTTTTTACTGAGGAATTACTGAAAGATATTATGGTCTTTTCTGGGTGAAGGGAAAGTAATATTCATGTTAAAAGTATTTAAAGTTTGATAATATGTGTGTTTGGGGATAAATGTGTATTTGTGACAAAGTGAATTAGAACTCATTTAATGAGGTTTGGTTTTTAAAGATATTCTAATTTTAATGCATTATTCACTTGGGTTTTTTTTTTTATGTTTATTTATTTTGAGAGAGAGAAAATGCACACGAGGGGTGTAAGGGCAGAGAACACGGGAGAGAGAGAATCTCAAGCAAGCTCCGTGCTGTCAGCGCAGAGCCCAATACTGGGTTCGAACACACTAACCCTGAGAGCATGACCTGATCTCAAAATCAAGGGTCTGGCACTTAACTGGCTGAGCCACCCAGGTGCCCTTATTCACTTGTTATCAAAGTAGTTGAGCTTTTAAATTCTTGCTGATAGAAGTAGGTCTTACAAGGAAATAAAATAATGAAAAATATACTCATATATTTCTGATGTAATAAAATTGGATTATGAATCAGTGAGAGTTAGGTGTGCGTTTGAAAGATGAACAAGAGCAGAAGTGGAGAAGTGGGGCACTATGAAGACTAGAGGTTAAGGGGAGATCTTCTGTGCATGCTCTTGAGATCCGATGTGTCTTTTGCAGACTTCCTCTGATCCATAGTCAAATGTGTTACCCATGGCACCACTGGCCCTCTTTCTTAGGCCTTCTTAACAAGAAACTTAGAGATGATCTAGGAGTAACTAGCATGTCAAGGAACTATTAACACCACACAGACATCCATCTTCAGTGAGTAATGACCTATTAGAGTATCCTGCCCTATAATAGAGGCAGTGGGAATTTGATGGCATTTGCACTTTTTTTTTGGTAAGTGACTGATCTTAAGTTCTCAGGCTATTGAGGTCATTGGAGAAATAAAAGAGATTGTTTTTGTTTTATCTGGTTAATGTAGAAGCTATCTTTTAATTTCACTAAAATAAATGGCTGAACCAATAAGTGTAATGTGCAACTTTATAAATATGCTACAATTTACTTAAAAATTACTTAAGAAGTTGTGTCATTTAGGATGCTTTTGGTTACAAGTAAAAGAAATATTGACTGTATTAGTGTTTCTTATCTCACAGAGAAGGAAGTCTAGAGGTAGGACAGGATCCTGTCTTGATAATATCTAGGACTCTGATTCCATTTCTCTGCCACTCAGTATTTCTTTCCTTTTGTCTCAATTTGGGCTTTGCTCATGGTCAGAAGATGACTGCCAGCACCTTCTGAGCGGCATGTATCTTGTTCACCTATGGTAAGTAATAGAAAGTCTCTTCTAGTTATGGAACACAAGTCCTCATCTTCAGTCTGATTGATCCTTATGCCCTCTTCAGACCAATATCAATCTCTAGGAGAATAGTATGTACCATTGGCCTAATTCTGGCTTTCTGAAAAAACATTGCCAGAGTTTCATATGATTGACTTAGAATAATAAAAATATAGATCCATATTTTTAAAACAGAGAAAGGAAGGAATGGTGTTGGTTAGACCACCTCTGGATTAATGGAAAAAGGACACTGCTATTGGTAACATAATAAGTATAAAAGCAGAGATGTAAAAGACAAAAAAAAAAAAACCAAAATAAATGAATCATTGTGTATTTTTCTGTATTGAAACACCACTTAATTTCATGTTACTGCCTTTTCCCATCAAAACAAATTCAGTTATTTAAATGAACAAAAAATATGTTTAAAGAACAAATGCATTTTAAAATACCATGGGAATTAATCACTTTGCTTTTCAAAGTATGCAAGAAAACACCTGAAAACATGGCAAGATAATCTTCTTGCCTTCAAGAAAGCCAAAAAGTTTGACAATCCTTATTCTAAAAGTTTTCCTGTGGTTTTAAAACTTATAACACATCCACCAGATTTATACAACTTGCAATAAGAAAAGATATAATAGGTTGGATGTATAATTTATGAAAAGAGGTTGAGATATTTCAAATGTTTTTTAAAATGGGGCTATGATAAGTTGCTTACTTTGTTTGGGGACTCTTAAATCACAATAGAGCTTCCTCTGGGATGAAAAAATGTCTCTTGAAATTTTTCATAATTAGCAGGGGGTTGGAGACTCTGGATGACCATTTATGACTAAAATACTATAAAATGCTTAACCAAAATTGGCTCCTCTGTCCAAAATTTTTGCGTATTACAGGTCAAAATTTACCTTGAACCATTAAGTACAAACCTGATGCAATATATTTAAGCAGTCTTAGTGCTCTCTTAGAAGTTATTACTGATTTGCTTAAATCTTTCAACAGCTTGGGCTACTGCCCCCAGCCTGTGGCTGCTGCGTTTCTCCCAGGAACACAAATCTGCCTGCCAGCTCAGGGGAGATGAGTACGATCTACCTTAGAAGAAGTGTATGTAGAAAGAAATCTCATTTAAAGTAAAAATGACTTGCTTTGGTGCTTAATTCTCTCAGAGATGTGGAATTTGGCTCTCTGTCTAAATTCCAAACCACAGCCTATGGTAATGACTTATAGTCATTAGGGGGCTGAAGGCAGAAACTGAATCATAAAAGGGAAGGGATACCTCGTTTTATCATCTACCAATCACAGATCTGATTTCTGCTTAGAAATGTAGTACACACCAAGTCTGTTGGAATGATTGTATGACTGTAACTTCTTAATCTGCCACTAAAACTACTGTAACTCTTACTACTCAAAGGGAGATGAGTTGAATAGAAATAGAAACATAATAGGCGACCTGAAAAAAAATCTCTTTTTTCAAGATCACATAAGCTTTTTAGAAAGATGTTAATGAAGTTTACCCATAAACACATCAGAAAACAATTATTTAACTTAAATATCAAGGAACTTGGAAACTGCATATAGTAGTGAGAATTAAATCAATGACTATTGTTTCTCTTATAGGACCTTAAATCATTAGGAACTAAAGTTGGCAACACTTAACTTTTTGTTGGGAGCTTCATAGAAAATATCTGATAAACATGGGATGTTTGGAAGATGCATAACAAAAGAGCCAGCTAAATTTATCTGGCTTAATTTCAAGAAAATACATTATCCTCATTGATATTTATGGTATTTTATAGTAATAAAAATAAGTGCTGTCAACTATCAAGACACATAGCCAGATCCTTTAAACCAATTTAATCAATTTTGACCAAATGAGTGACTCTTCCAGATTATATAGACATTTATTTATTTATTTATTTATTAATAAATAAATTTATTTATTAAACAAATACAACAAAATTTAATATAGTTTGGATCACTAGAGATAAAATGGTAAAAATTTTCATTCTTTGGGGGAAAACCTTCTCCGAAATGTAGCTTTAACTACCATATTAGTCTTCTTTATTTTTTCAATTAAGAATTTATCAAATCTCCTATGAAGGTTTATCTTTTGGGTTTATAAGTTCGTAAGAGAAAGAACCTGATTCTTTTAACTATACTAGAAAGTTAAAAATTAAATCAAACCCAACAGCAAACAAAAATCCTTATAGAAAATTTTCAAGTCTCTATCATGAAACTTATTAAAAAGAAAGTGGAATAATCAGTAAGTTTTTTCCATGTTACTATTTTAAGTGAGAACGGCTATGTATGTATTTAATATATAACCAATTTTCATATAAGTGATATATATATATAGATGTAGAGTTTTAGCAATATATTAAATATATATTAGGGGCGCCTGGGTGGCTAAGTCGGTTAAGCGTCCGACTTTCGCTTAGGTCATGATCTCGTGGTTCTTGGGTTGGAGCCCCGCGTTGGGCTCTGTGCTAACTGCCAGCTCAGAGCCTGGAGCCTGTTTCAGAGTCTGTGACTCCCTCTCTCTCCGACCCTCCCCTGCTCACGCTGTCTCTCTCTCTCCTAGAAATAAATTAAAAAACATTAAAAAATATATATATATACTTAATATAGATTTAAAAACTGTTCTTCAAAGTGAACAATTATTATATTCCTTTTGATGTCTCAGAGATTTACAGCTAGTTTATCAACTAAACAAACGAATGATAATCCAATGGTGATTTATGCAAGAAGCAGCATTGAACACAAATATTTTTAAAAGTGCTAATTTAGAAAACTAAGACTCTGTTTCTAAATGTGTAATTGCCATTTCCTGTTATATAAAAACAAATATAAATATTTAGAAGTGTGCTTCAAAACAGCTTTGTATCTAATATTGCTTCTGGTTGAAAATAACCGTATATGTTTTCTTAAATAAGGTTTCTTCCACTTTTTTTCCCCTCAAAGCCAAGTGCAATACTACCTCTGTTTCACTGTGTTAGGTATCAAGTATTTAATGTATCTAAATGAATAAGAATTTATTCATGGCTTCTGGGAGTACTGATGAATTTATACTAAAAAAAGAAAACAAACCTGTCATGACTAATTACGAAAAGAGCAAGTAAGAGACTGCAAAACATATCCGTTTCAGAAGACATTCAGCAAAAAGAATGCTGTGTGTTCTCTGCTGACCTTTGGAGTTCTTCAACGCCAGTCCTGGACAGCATTTGTAATGCCTTTGTGAAGGAAATGGTGGGAGCTGAGTGAGTGAATCAATAACTCAGGGTGAATCTATACACAACTACAGAGCTAAAAAGACCTAAGCAGTCAATTCTTTCATTCTTAGCTAGAATCCAACTGGGTTAAAATAAGGATAAACATGGAAGCACCAACTTCTACAACTATTAAGACATTTTTACAAGTGTTTCTCTACTTCCATACCAATGCAAAAACCATAGATAGAGCCCTCAACAACCTGAGAGTATACAAGAGAGTAGAGAATATAACTTAACTCTAAGAGGACATAAAGGAATTGATTTCTAACCAAATTGCATATCATGACTCATATATTTGCCAGGATTGCTTTCTGCCAATTCCTTTGAATTTACTAAAAGAGTGCATCAGAATGGAAAATCCGATCTAATTGGAAACTGTTTTTTTGTTTTTAATTGGTAAAATTACACCATATAAATAATTTTGAAGCTAATGTGATGATGATGTTAAAGGATATATTTAAAAACATTATATGCATGTTATTCTTTTTTTTTTTATGTTTTATTTATTTCTAGGAGAGAGAGAGAGACAGCATGAGCAGGGGAGGGTCAGAGAGAGAGGGAGTCACAGACTGAAACAGGCTCCAGGCTCTGAGCTGGCAGTCAGCACAGAGCCCGACGCGGGGCTCGAACCCACGAACCGCGAGATCATGAGCCAAGCGAAAGTCGGACGCTTAACCGACTAAGCCACCCAGGCGCCCCTATATGCATGTTATTCTTAAATGTAAACTGAACCTAAAGTATTATATTATTGATAAACTTAGACTTTTGTAACTCCCTGCAAACCATAGTGTGTTTTAATTCTACCAATTGCATAACCTCAATAGTGAAGAAAAGCTACGTTATTAGGTTTAGTTGTTCGCTCTATAAACATTTATGGATCATATATACAGAGTGCCTGCCATGTGCAAAGAGCTTACAGTGTAATGAGGAATCATTCATCTACAGCTAAATCTAAAATTGTGGTTGATGGGAATAATACTTGGAATTACTATAAAGAAATTTTCTTCTATAAAAACTTTCTAGTGGATTCAAGATTTTCTTTACTGGTAGATCTAGTGGCCTTGATTTCTTCAGGGACCCTGTGGCTTGCAGGTGAAGACAGTAGGCACCTGGTCAAGGACCTAGAAAACATCCAAACTCTGCTCAGATTCCCCTTGATCTTTCCTCAAAGTCTGATCCTTCCTTAGTCAAAAAGGGTCTTGATCATCTTTGCATGTATAAAGAAATTGAGTTTATGTTATATGCTACATTCTGCTAAACTCTCTAACTCTTCTAAATCCTGATCCTTGTTCTCTGGATTTGGTCTCAGATTCTAAAGCTAAGTTCTTTTGAAACTCAAACACCATAACCAAAACATTGTTTTCTCCAAATTTAGCATATTGGAAATATAAAATCATTTGGCCTCGGATTCTTGAGTACACTTTGATTAAAGAAATCCATTCACCCTTTCAATATTCTAGGCTGGTATTATGCTTTTGCTAGGACCCAAAAATGAGAAAAAGCCGGTAAGAAAACTGAAAATGGAAAAGTGGGATTTGAGATTAAAATATTCAAATATTATCCCATTTTATAAAAAGCAATCACTACATTTCTCCAAATTCTGACTAAAATAGATATATCTTGCCATTAAAAGACGCTGAGTCTTTGTGGGCTTATCTTTATGTAATTTATTGAGGAGAAACTTTAAAAGGAGAGCAAGTGAGTAGGCACTGAATAGTTGGAGGGAAATACAGTAAAACCTTGGGTTAAGTATAATTTGTTCTGCAAATGTTCCGCAAGATGTGCAAACATATCAAATAAATTTTAACTCGATAAATGTTTGATATCTTGCAATATGAATAGTACGTGATGCCGAATGTCACATGATCACAACTGAGCCAGTGGTTCTTCTTGCTCTCTCTCTCTCTCATTATTGCTCACTCGCTGTGGAATTATGGGTGATCATCATTGCAATGTCACATTTCTGTGAAATCCTCCAAAGGAGGCAAAAACAGGTATCATTGGATAAGTTCTTTGTTACAGTTGCACCAAAAGAAAAAGAATTCATTGAGCAAATAGATAGCAGTGATTCCATTAGTGATAGTGAAAGTCATCCTACACAATAATCCTCTTCTCTCATCTCCCTCACACCAGCCATGAAGGTTTTCAAAGGTAAGTACAGGCTAATTTATTTTTCTTTATATTTTGTATTTTCTTTATTATTTTGTATTATATTACAGTATTGTAATCATTTTTATATGAATATTTTTGGGTTGTAGAATGAATCATCTGAGTTTCCATTATTTCTCATGGGGAAATTTGTTTTGATAAAGTAGTTTGGATTACAAACATGTTTCTGGAATGAATTATACTCACAAACCAAGGTTTTACTATACTTCTGAATTTCATTACCAGCAATCTTTCCTTACTCCTCACTACCTCTTTAAAACATTGCTCCAAGTGTTTCTAATTATTAGCAACACATGAAGGATATGGAGCTGAAGAAGGTTTTGGAAGAATATGTGGGCATAAGTCAAAGAAAATAGTAATAAATATATTAAAGTGAATGATTTCTAGAGGAGAATAAGTTTTTCTTAGAATTTTGGTTCTGGATGCAATTCCAGAGCTCCACCATTTAGAAATCTTGAGAGCTGAGGAAGTTGATGCCCTGATTGGCTGACTGATGGAGGCAGGGAAGCACTGATATGTGTCTATATTACACATAAGCTAGGTTTCCTGACTTTCTTCCCCTTTCCAGGGAAGCATGTAGCCTCAGATGGAGAATCCAGGGGAATAAATAATAAACTCATCATAGCCTTTTCCTTCTCTGACTGGTTTCAGGGCTCCCTATTGATCAACTATAACCAGAAACCAGAGGGCAAGGAACTACTATTCCTGTATGATGGTATAGGCTATATTCAGGTGACAGACAGACAGGTGGATAAGGGTGGAGAATAAATCTAGAGGGGAAATGGAGATAGCCAGCATGCCAAGTTTTCTTTTCCCTTTAAGTTTTTATTATATTAATTAAAAACACTTTATATTCTGATCATGGTTCTTTTTTACTTTCATAATTAAAAATTTTTTAAACATATATTTAGTTTTCAGAGACAGAAAGTGTGAGCAGAAGAGGGCCAGAAAGAGGGAGACAGAGGATCTGAAACAGGCTCCATGCAGTGTGCACAGAGCCCAACGCGGGGCTCAAACTCTCGACCTGAGCTGAAGTCAAGAGTCTGCTGCTTAACCGACTGAGCCACCCAGGTGCCCCACACTTACATATTTTTTTTTAAGATATGGAGCAAACAAATACATTTTCCTTTAGAAAACCAGACAAACCTGTTTTGCCCACCACTCTTACCTAGTTTAAATGGCATGGCATAAGACAAAGATGTTACAAGTAATTTTGAGATAGAGTGACATCAATTAAGTAGAGAATTAAAAGTCATACCTCACCATGATGATTATGAAACTGAATTCCTTTACTGTTTTATTTAAAAATAATTCTAAATGTTAGGAACTTGTTTCCATATTGTGTAATGCTTGGGCTATGTGTAAGTGTTTTCTTTTCTCTTAAAAAGATTGTTTTTATGCTTGAGAAAGTAACTCTGCGACATCACACACACAAAAATCAAATGCTGAATACATAAGCAAAAGGAAAATCATTCCTCACCCATGTAGGTGAATGGTTCGCATCCTGAATATAATGTTTTATTACCCATATCATTGTCCTAGCTTGAAAATATTTATGAGTGGTCATAAAATTAGCTACCCCTTTTCAAATATTCAACTTGCAGCATGTATGCTGCTGACCTCCAGGGGGAAGGCATTGCTCTGCTTGACTATTTTATATATCTTATTGAAATAATGACTTCTTTTTATTGACTTAAAATTTACCTATTTTAATTTTGTTAAAATTTTCATATGTTTTACAATTTCATATTATGAAAAATTTGAGAGCTTAACCCTTTTCATTGTATCCTTCAAAATAGTTTCTGGACAAATATATTTTCATGCTTAACTATTTCAGATACTAAACTTAATGGATATGCACATTTATAGGGAGAAAAATCAAAAAACAGATTTCTAAGTATTTTCTTAATAGGAAACCAATTTCACCACTTAGCATCTTTACCTTTTCTATAGAAGGAGAAGTCGCCTTCATCTGAGGTCTTAACATAGGAATTTACACAATCAAGCCCAGGTCCTAAAAACAGTTAAAAATTGTGTTGTAATTTTATCTAAATTCATTATCTTGTGAAGGTGAAAAGTATATAATAGAGAAGAAAATACAAAGCACTGTTGTGTTGAATTTTTAGGTACTTTATTAGACTTGGTTCTTTAGAAATCAAAGCCTAAGGCAAAGCTTAAAAGACTTCCACTTGCTTTGGGAAGTGCAAGCCAAGAGTGCCCAGGACAAAGAAAAAAGGCAGCCAGGCAAAGATATGAAACTGGCCACTGGTCACAATTAGCAAAGTGAAATGGAGCTTTGTTTCAGCAAGCAGGCATCTTCTTTTTACATGTGAGATTTTTTTTTGGATGAATTATAAGGAGAAAACAGTAGAAAAGAGTAGGAAAGGAATAAGGAAATGACTGCCTCTGTTTGTTCCTCTTTCATCCACCATTTCTCTTTGGTCAAGGATCATTTTGTGGAATGAGATTTCTTTTTTTTTCTGGATTGTGATCTCCTTCCTCTTGGAAACTACTCAGGAAGCTAGCTCATGCTCAGTAGAGTGGCATTCCATCTGATAAGAAAATGGCAGGGAGGTGAGTAGCTCAGAGCTTGTAGGAAGAGGCATCAGGGATTTGAACAGATGGGTGTGAGACTGAAACTTGGACACCAACCAGTTAGGCGAGCTTGTCAGAGGGAGGCTTCTTTGGGTAGAAGGAATTAAGGGAAAGAATCTGAGAAGGCACACAGTTTGTGCACAGGAAAAATAAATTTACCAAAGTGGCTTGAGCTTGATAATGGCTTTGAAATAGGGAGCATTGAAGACAATGAAGTAACAAATATTTACTAATAATTGTGTTATGTGAGAATTACATCTATGCTTTTCTCTTGCATTGGATTGTGAATATTTGGACAGGAATTTTTCTGATTTCATTGCACAATCCTTGTATGCTTAGACTTTATAATTAGTGGACAAATACAAAAATATATATACAAACACAAATATATATGAACATATTTAGTTACCAAAGTATTTCAAATAATAGAGTTTCAAAAATATTTTGAATTTTGTATATATGTATAATATCTAAAAGTGATAATTTGGAGAGGAATTATGATTTTTTTTGGTTAAAGTTTTATATAATATTGGTAGGGAAACCTTACTGGAGAGCAGAATATCCACAAGATAAAAAAAAAAAGAAAGATGAAAATTTAAAGCAGTGAATAAAAGAAGTACCATACATCATTTCATTTTACAAGTTCTTTGTTGGATACTAGTAAAAACTATGATTTATTTTATTCATTAAAAATTTATCCACTAATATTCATGAAATACCTTCTATATTCTATATTTCTATACTGGCACTGAAGATGTCAAAATGAGTAAGACAATATTCCTTCTAGAGTCTTAGAGTCTAATGAAGAAAGCAGGCATATAAACAATTCATTATTCATTACAATAACTTTTAAGAGGTTCTTTAATAGACAAATAATGAACCAGGATTCCATATGCCAGCTTTTCACAGCTGCAAAATTACTCTGGACTAGTTCCACTTAAAATCATAGCAATGACAAATAAAAAATCAAAATGATCCTGAACATTACAACACCTTCAACATATATAATGAAGTAAACAGAATGAAAATACTAGAATAAAATCTGGTGCATACCACTGGCATTGCATAATTGTAATTTAGTGCACGCAGAGTGCTATCGTTTTCTATAAAATAAATCAAAATTTCCCAAC
This sequence comes from Hyaena hyaena, assembly GCF_003009895.1. NCBI lineage: Eukaryota > Metazoa > Chordata > Mammalia > Carnivora > Hyaenidae > Hyaena > Hyaena hyaena. The sequence continues at coordinate 119,990 of NW_024082465.1, forward strand.
ATCAGTGGAAACACAAATGTCTATAAATAAGAATCCCATATAATTTATTGAAGAAAAAAATGAGTTTTATTGAAAGTATCATGTGGTCTGAAGTTTCTCTGAAGGTTTTTTTCCTCCTATATTTTGATTCTAGTGTCTGAGAGCAAGGGCATGTAATTGAACAAGGGCAAAAGAAGAGATGCTAAATTATAATTTTGATAGTGTGGATTAACAAAATGAAAACAGAACATACTTAAACTTTTTCTTGTTCCCCTCCACTCACCAAAAAAGATGTAAAGCAATTTATGAAGATAAAGCAAATGAAACAGAAAATGAAAGGTAAAGGGAAAATACGGTGCAAAAATGTGTGTAAGTGTGTGTGAAAGAGACAGATGCAGAAAGAGACACTACAAGTCCTAAAATTAAGTTGATAACACTGTTTTCTAAACAGAAACATGATTATTTTTGATACTGAAATTTAAGTTATTGCTATAAACCTAGTGACATATTTCATAAGGCACTTTGTTAATGTGAATTGGTAGAATAATACCAAAGCATAAAAACACACTTATCAAAGTACAAAACAAAACAAAACAAAACAAAAGTAATGGGACTAAGGTATGTGGCTCTCTGATGATCTAGCTTATTCCAGGGATAGATTTTAAATTATCTAAGGAATGAATGAATTGTATTTCTTTCCTGCTCTATTGCTGGAATAAGAAATTGAATATCCATTAACTCCGTTTCTCTCTACTGAGCTTTTGAAAACCTTCTGTTTAGTGACAGAGCTTTTGAAGCTATACTCCTTGATAAGGGCTAGGGTACTCGTATTCTTTATAAAATAAGTGCACAGCTGTGTGTTTTTAATAGCAGAACTAGGGATAGGGTAAAAGTCAAAGAACCCAGCAAAGAAAGGGGGAGTTGAGTCTATATATAATGCCATTGCAAGTTCATGGAAGTAAGCAAAATGAGATCTAACTGGAGTCACATTTCTGTTGTATTTTTGGCCTAATGGATTTTCATAGCAGATAAAGAGACAATTTTATCTTATTTTATTTTTAATTAAATATAATTTTCATAAAACATTGTATAAATTTAGGTTATACAATATATTGATTTAATATATCTATCTAGTGCAATATGAGTACTGTAATGTTAGCTAATGCTTCCATCACATGACATAATTGTCATTTCTTCTCTGTAGTGAGAACAACTAAGATCTAGTCTTGTAGTAACTTTGAAGTTTATAATATGATAGTGTTGACTATAACCTCTGTGTTGTGCATTAGATATCCAGGATTTATTTATCTACTAGTTGGAAATTTGTTCCCTTACACAACATCTCCCCAGTCCCTCCATTCTCTAGTTCCTGGTAACCACCATTCTACTCTGTGCTCCTACAAGTTCAACATTTTACAATTCCACAAATAAGTGATATCATGTAGTATTTGAAAAGACAGTTATTTTAGTTGTAATAAAAGCCAAGATAAATACAGGTAACAGCACAGCATTAGAAAATATTGATCATAGAGCTATATGTTTCCTATGTACCTTCTAACATAAACTAGTGACAAAATGTACATATGGATGATTAATAGAAGTGACTTAAATAATATAATGAAATATCTTTTTTTAGTTTTATTTGCTAATGCAAATTTAGAATGTTTATTCAAATGGATTTGTTAATATTCAATTATTTAGTCAGGAATATATATATAATACTAGTTTATAATAAAAAATAGATAGCAGAAAACTCTTGTCCACAACAAATATACCTAATTCATGATAACCCCACTTGATTTCTATAAACCACATAAACACATGTAATACACATAATTGGCAAAGAACTTGCATCACCATCCAACCTGCTATGAAATATTTAAGAAACAAATTTAAAAACAAGGGTCAGTTCTCATCCCTTTTAAGTATAATAGTCAGAGAGTACTTTTGAAACCCTAGTTTAAAAAATCGCATAAATTCATACTGCTTTTCAGCTTTCTGCTTATGGAAATTGAGGCACTTTTTGTTTTGAGAAAGGGAGAAATGGCCAGAGAAGAGGAACAAAGAAAGTTATAGGCAGCTCTGATTTTCAAAAAATAATTTTTAATATCCAAAGAAGAAAAAAATAAAGTCTTAAAAGTGTGGATTTCTTTTGCAGAAGCCAGAATTTTGAAAGAATAAAGATTTGTGGTCCTCTGAGCCAGAGTGAAAAAGAATACGGAAATTGATATAAGGGAAGTTTCCTGGTTTGCAGGAAAGATAACGCATCCTTTTCAGGATGCAGGAGATGAAGTGGGAGAGAAAAAGAAAAGAGAGACAAATAGACTTAGAAGTTATAGGTCTCAGAGATGGCCAGAACCCACTGCATCCTGGGACTGTAGATTAGACTTTCCCTTTTCCCAGAACCCCTGAAAGGGGGGCCCTACACACTAGAGGATTAGTTGCTGGCCTGAGTGCTAGATAGTGGGGGCCTAAGCCACTACCATGGGAATTCTGTAGGAGAGGCCCCCAAAGCAGAGTTTGGCCGGAGGGTGTGGCTTTGTCTCACAAGATAAAAATGTCACCACAGTTTAAGGAAGACAGAGCTGGAAGGTATGTGGATTTCCGGGGTTGGGTTGGGCCAGAAATGGGGGCAAAATAGAGCAACAAGTTTGCCATCACTGTGCATTGATTGCTCTGAAGGGACAGATAGTATCTTACACAAATCACAATAATTAAATAGCAGCTGATTTGAGGACAGATATTACTGTCACTGTAAAGCATCATCTCAAGAATATGCCATGAGAAATTACCTGATCCATGTGGACCTATTCTTTATGACATTGACTTGTTGACGTTTTATTGTGGTTTGAGTAGGATCATTGGTAGGCACAAATCTACAGTGAGCTCACGGAAGTTAGGTCATAACTGATTTCTGTTAACAGTGTCAAAGAACAAAGGAAGGTCAGTGAGAGCTGTTAACAATCCCATACACAAGATTCTTTCCAGGTTGTACATAAGGTAAGAGTGATCTTTACAGATGCATACTAGCAGATGAATACTAGCAGAGTATTTCATGCTAACTAATTATTTGCCACTTGTATTATCCGTTGTCTGGAGAGGTTTGCAATTTACCAAAAGCAAACATTTATTTAGACTTAGATTTTTATATTTTACCATTACAACTCACCATACTTATGTGGTTTTGAATAGGTAGAAAATACAAGGTGCAGCTTTCAATAGGTGCGAAAGGTATAAAGTGAAAAATACTTTCATTTTCTTCATTTCTCACTCATGCTTTTTCTCTTCAAGGGCAACAACCATTACCAGAGTCTTGTGTTTCTTCTCTTTTGCCTATCAAATCAATCTAATTTAATTTGCTTTCTGGACCCATCATGTCATGGAAAAAATACCTTGCTTAAGTCACTAAGTCACCAACTCCAATTGATGTTCAAAACCTACTTTGTCCATATCTCTCAATAACAATCAGTGTTGATTCTTGGAATGCTCATCCTTTTATTTGGAGGAAGTAAGAAGTCCTAAACGGTTGTTCTTAGTATTTCTGTCCTCCCTTAGGTAAAATCATCCACATCTGTAGATTCAATCACCATCACATATGGATGACTCACATTGTAACTCATGCTCAGGTCCAGACATCTTTTCTGAATACTTTCTGTTGGATAGCCTAAAGCCATTCTAAAATCTTCAAGGACAAAGCTGAACTCAGGGCCTTCCCCTTCAACGTTGACATTCCAGTTTGCATACCTCAGTGAATATCACCACATTTCAGAATCCTTAGAGCAATTTTGAATGTCTCTTTTTCTCTCTCTTTGTCTCATTGTATTCAAATCTTTAGGAAGATCGAATTCCTTTATTTCTTTAAAATTGATTGTCCCTTTTCTTCATTCAACCACAATTACAATTATCCATGCTGCCTTCCTTTTTCACTTGCAATGCTACAATGGCCTCCTAAGTATTCAACTTATTTTGGGTGTTATTTTTCAAATTAAAAACTTGATCATGTCGCCCTCCTTCCTTGGAAATGTTAATGTCTTGCTCTTGTCCTTATAATGACACTAATGTTCTCTAAAATGCCTTATGAGGTTATGCATGATCTAGCCTCTACACATAAAATCACTTCTAGCCGATATAGCAAGTCTGTGCATATAAGAACAAGGTGCCTCTTCTGGGAGATAGTCTTCTCTGGGAATTTCTAACTATGATTCAAGTTAAAATTTTTAATTTGTTCCTATTCACTGATAATATTTTATTGAATAACATTGGATGCAGGGAAACCTCTTCCATTACTGGCTTTACCCATGCAGTTCTGTAGATTCAAGCCACCCCTAAGAACTGAAAATCCCAAATGCTTAAGTATATACACAGTTGCAATTTCCTTTTAACTTCCAAGGGTTTGACCTATTTACAGCTTCAGCTTTGAGTACCTCTCTTATATTTGGCACATGTAAATTTTATGGAATTTCCTTCCAGAAATCTGCTATGTATTTAAACATATTTGGTAATATTTTGCACAGCATTGGCATGATTTGTTTCCTTTTCCTTGTCAATTAGAAGTTCACTAATAGATTTCTGGTATGGGAAGTTCTAATTTTTCTAGGTAAATCCTGCTTGGACATCATTTACTTAGCATATTTTTGAATTTGGTTTTGAAATATTTAACTTAGTGTATTTCACCTAAATTGATAGGTGTGTTAACCTATTATTTTATTTAGTTTTTCTTATATGTTTTTTTGAATAAACATTTTGTTTGCTTTGCAGAATTAGTTAGCTAACTTCTCCCCTACTACCCACAAACTCCAGAATAGTTTATATGAACTGGGATATCTGTTTCTTGAGCAGTTTGTGTAAGTGGGGATATCTCTTTCTTGAACTTTTTAAAAAAATATTTATTTATTTTGAGAGAATAAGAGAGAGAGAGAGAGAGAGAGGATGAATCCCAAGCAGGCTCCATGCTGTCAGCACAGAGCTCTATGTGGGGCTCAGTCTCATGAACTGTGAGATCATGACCTGAGTTGAAATCAAAAGTCAGACACCTCACCAACTAAGCCAGCCGGTGACTCTCTTTCTTGAACTTTTGATAAAGATATCTAGGCTTTCACATTTTGTCTGTGTGGATTTTGGCTGCTATTTCAATACTTACTGAGGTTATGATCTGTTAATATCTTCACTTTTTAGACAAGATGATGTGATAAGGACTAGGTTTATTTTCCAGCCTGAAACTACTAAAAAAAACAACAAAATATATGAAGCAATGCTTTTCAGTCATTGAACATTGGGTAATAGAAGACAATAATTCTGAGAAACGGGGAATAAGTGAAAGAACCCTTATAATTGTCACAGTGTCCTGTCAGAGAGCATTTCCTGATGCTAGCACATGCAGGTAGAACCCACACCAAGCCAGATGGTCAGTCTGAGTTGATTGTTGAGGAGACAGAGTTGGGAGACTAGAGAGGTGGCAGTGTCTGGAGTTCACATGGTTGAGTACTGGAGAGAGTTGCAGAAGAAGGTGACAGCACTGTAAATATTATAGATATTAAAAGGACAATATTATGAATAGTGTTATGCCAATCAATAAAATTAAAAGGTACAAACTTGCACCTCTAAAATACATCACAAGGAATATAACTAATAATATTGTAACAACTATCTGGTGCAGGTGGTAGCTAGATTTCTCATGGTGATCACTTCATAATGTATATAAATCACTATGAATCACTATGTTGTACATCTGAAACCAACATAATATTGTACGATAACTAAATAACTTCAATAAAATAAAATTTAAAAAATTAATAAATTTAGGTAAACAAGTTAGTAAACCTAGATAGGTAAATTCCTTGAAACACAAGCCACAATCCTCATTGAAGCATAGGTACTCTGATTGGCCCTATACCTATTAAAGGCATTTAACCTATAGTTTAAAAATGTGCTGTAATAAAAACTCCAGCCCCATATGGCTTGACTGGTGAAGTCTACAAAAATTTAAGGAAGAAGGACTGCCAAATATGTGCAAATGCTTCTGAAAAATTGAAGAAGGAAGAATATATTCCCACTCATTCCATGAATTCGGGTCAAGAATTATACTTTATTTTTCTTTGCTGATTTAAAATGCATTTTGAGGTTTCTCAGTATCTTTATAATGATAATTACTACCATGGAATTTCACTGGCACTATTCTGGTTACAGCTGTGTTTTTTGTTTGTTTGTTTGTTTGTCCTTTATGATATGATGTTAGCATTTTATTTTAACCAGACCAAATGGCTCTTTCATTTGAGAATTTGCAGTGGAGAATTACATCTTGGTGGATTTGAATTTGAAATTTCTTTAATTGTCCAAAGTGGTTTGAGTTTGTAAGGCCTTTTGAATATATTTAAGTATTTTTATTATCTGTGAAAACTGAGATTAAACCCTTTACACTGTATGAGTGTATGATCTTTGTTTCTCATAAGCTTCTCACCTTTTTATGATATCGAAATATTTGATAACTGTTAAAATGCATAAAATAAGGTAATATTCTTCCAAATTATTGGCTTACAAAATGTTGTCATCTGCATAATTATAAAATTAAGATAATTTTTCTTGATAATTAGGAAGAGAATAACCACATGGATTGTTCTTTATATAAAAACAAACAGTAAAAATATGAATACTTTTAGATTAGATATTTCTTTTGGATAATTCTAATACATAAATATAAGAAGAGTGAGAAAACAGACAGACATACCAATACATATCAGGAAAATACTATTTAAGAGAACAGATTTACCATTCTACCACGAAATACTAAAGTTCAGTAATGATTCAATTTGATTTCATGCTTTTTTTCACAAATTCTCAAATATAGTAATTTGCATTTAACATGAGATTTTTTTATGTATAATTGACAAATATAATTGTAGATATTGAAGGTATACAATATGATACTTTAATATATGTATACATTGTGAAAAGATTTCGCTACTGAATTAATTACATATCTGTCTCTCACATATTTATCTTTTTGGGGGAAGATAAGAACATTGAAATTCTACTTTCTGCAAATCTCTATTCAATTTTACAATAGAGTATTATCAACCATTGTCACTATGTTATATATTAGCTCCTCATATCTTATTTATCTTATAACTGAAAGTTTGTACCCTTTTATCAGCACCTCCCTATTTCTTATACCCCAGCTCCTAGCAACCATTCTTCTACTGCCTCTGTGAATTTGAGCTTTTCTGTTTGTTTTAAATTTTTAATTTTTAATTTTTTTTTGTTTTTAGATTCCACATGCAAATAATACCATCCAATATTTGTATTTCTCTGTTTGGCTCTTTCACTTAACATAATGCCCTTCGATTCATCCGTGTTGCTGCAAATGGTGGGATTTCCTCCTTTGTCACGGCTGAATGACCTTTCATTGTATGTATATACCACATTTGTTTTATCCATTCATCCACTGATGGACACTTAGGTTGTTTTCTGACATTGGCTATTGTGAATAATACTACAATGAACATGGGAGTGTAGAAAACTCTTTGAGATGATGATTTCATTTTCTTTAGATACATACCCAAAAGTGTGATTGCTGGATCATATGGTAGTTCTATTTTCAACTTCTTGAGGAATCTCATAACTGTTTTCCATAGTGGCTGCACCAGTTTGTATTTCCACCAACAGTGTAAGAAGTGTTCCTTTTTATATATAACCTTGCCAGCGCTGAACTTGTTTTTTGATAATAGTCATACTAACACATGTGAGGTGAAATCTCATTGTAGTTTTGATTTGTTTTTTATCTGATGATTAGTAATACTGAGCATCTTTTCATGTACCTGTTGGCCATTTGTATGTCTTCTTTGGAAAAAGATGTGTATTCAGATACTTTGCTCATTTCTAATTTTTTTAATTTTATTTTTTTTGCTATTGTGTTGTATGAGTTCATTGTTCCTTGTATATTTCATATATTAATGCCTTATTGAAACGTGGTTTGCAAAAGTTTTCTCCCATTCTTTAGGTTGCCTTTTCATTATTGATGGTTTCTTTTGCTCTGCAGAAGCTTTTCAGTTTGATGTAGTCCCACTTGTTTATTTTTGTTTTTGTTTCCTTAGCCTTTGATATCAAAGCCATAAAGCCATTGCTGAGACTGATGTCAAAGCTTACCCACTATATTTTCTTCTAGCTTTACGGTTTCAGGTCTTGGGCTCAAATCTTTAATCTATTTTGAGTTGACTTTTATATGGTGCAAGACAGGGGAACCAATTTCATTCTTTTACATGTGGGTGTCCAGTTTTGCAAAACAATGTATTGGAGAGAATTCTTTCTCCAATGGTTCCTTTGTCATAACTTAATTGGCCATGTATGTATGGCATATAACATGAGATTCTAAGCGTTGTACTTATATTTCACTCTTGATTTGAATTAAGTTAATATAGATAAGTCATATCTGAAATGTGAACAAATGATATAACTATTTAAAAGTTTGGGAAGTCCTTTCTGCCCGTGGACGCCGCCGAGTAAGCATCGATAAAGTCTCCCCTCCCACCGCCGTCATGTCTAAGTCAGAGTCTCCCAAAGAGCCTGAACAGCTGCGGAAGCTTTTCATCGGAGGTTTGAGCTTTGAAACAACCGATGAGAGTCTGAGGAGCCATTTTGAGCAATGGGGAACGCTTACGGACTGTGTGGTAATGAGAGATCCAAACACCAAGCGCTCCAGAGGCTTTGGATTTGTCACCTATGCCACTGTGGAGGAGGTGGATGCGGCCATGAATGCAAGGCCACACAAGGTGGATGGAAGAGTTGTAGAACCAAAGAGGGCTGTCTCGAGAGAAGATTCTCAAAGACCTGGTGCCCACCTAACTGTGAAAAAGATTTTTGTCGGTGGCATTAAAGAAGACACTGAAGAACATCATCTAAGAGATTATTTTGAACAGTATGGGAAAATTGAAGTGATCGAAATCATGACTGACCGAGGCAGTGGCAAAAAGAGAGGCTTTGCTTTTGTAACATTTGATGACCATGACTCTGTAGACAAGATTGTTATTCAAAAATACCATACTGTGAACGGCCACAACTGTGAAGTAAGGAAGGCTCTGTCTAAACAAGAGATGGCTAGTGCTTCCTCCAGCCAAAGAGGTCGAAGTGGTTCTGGAAACTTCGGTGGTGGTCGTGGAGGTGGTTTTGGTGGGAATGACAACTTTGGTCGTGGAGGAAACTTCAGTGGGCGTGGTGGCTTTGGTGGCAGTCGAGGTGGTGGTGGATATGGTGGCAGTGGGGATGGCTATAAAGGATTTGGTAATGATGGAAGCAACTTTGGAGGTGGTGGAAGCTATAATGATTTTGGCAATTACAACAATCAGTCTTCAAATTTTGGACCCATGAAAGGAGGAAATTTTGGAGGCAGAAGCTCTGGCCCCTATGGTGGTGGAGGCCAATACTTTGCCAAACCACGAAACCAAGGTGGCTATGGCGGTTCCAGCAGCAGCAGTAGCTATGGCAGTGGCAGAAGGTTTTAATTACTGCCAGGAAACAAAGCTTAGCAGGAGAGGAGAGCCAGAGAAGTGACAGGGAAGCTACAGGTTACAACAGATTTGTGAACTCAGCCAAGCACAGTGGTGGCAGGGCCTAGCTGCTACAAAGAAGACATGTTTTAGACAATACTCATGTGTATGGGCAAAAAACTCGAGGACTGTATTTGTGACTAATTGTATAACAGGTTATTTTAGTTTCTGTTCTGTGGAAAGTGTAAAGCATTCCAACAAAGGGTTTTAATGTAGATTTTTTTTTTTTTGCACCCATGCTGTTGATTGCTAAATGTAATAGTCTGATCATGACGCTGAATAAATGTGTCTTTTTTTAAAAAAAATAAAATAAAATAAAAGTTTGGGAAAAAGTTCTATCTGGGAGTGGTTACTGGATGGAAATATTTTAAAATTATTTTTATCATAGAGTTTAGTATGTTTTCAAATAATAGACTTTAGTGGTGCCTGGGTGGCTCAGTTGGTTAAGTGTCTGACTCTTGATTTCAGCTAAGGTCATGATCTCATGACTCATGGGTTCAAGCCCTGTGTTGGACTCTGTGCTGACTGTGCAGAGCCTGCTTGGGATTCTCCCTCTCTTTCTCTCTTTCTGACCTTCCCATGTGCTTCTTCTCACTCTCTCTCAAAATAAATAAATAAACTTCAAGAAAAAACAAAACAAAACAAAGAATAGACTTTGAAGCCTAATGTACTATTTTCTCCAGTGTCATAGTGAGCCAAGATTTGGGGAGCCTTGGTTGTCATTAGAATTTGCATTTTTGAAATGAAGTAATGAAATCAGTGGGACTTTCCTGCCTAAGTTTCCATGAACATATCTTCTTTCCAATAAATGGTTCTTGTGAAGCATAAACAATGTATTTAGAATGGACCAAATAACATCAACTATAACAATCTAATTTTTTTAAGAAAAGTTACAATCACATTTTGATGATTCTTTATGTTGAGACTTGTATAGAAATAATAGCTTTTTAGGAACTTATTTCATGACTCTAATCTTTTCTAAAATTTCATATGTATATAAAGTTACATATACAAATGACATTATAAATAAAATTAATATTTAACCTTAATGATCATAAACAATTAATTAAATAAATAATAATTAAATAAATATATATAAATATATGATATATTTTTGAATTACTTAGTTCACCCATTAAGGTGTAATTTTAATAAAAAATTTAGAGCTTATAAACTATTTAACCTTGGGGAACCTAGGTGGCTTAGTAGGTTGGGTATTCGAATTCAGCTCAGGTCATGATCTCACGGTTGTGAGTTTGAGCCCTGTGTCAGGCTCCATGCTGACAGCTCAGAGCCTGGAGCCTGCTTTGGATTCTGAGTCTTCCACTCTCTTTTCCCTTCTGCTGCTAACTCTCTCTCTCTCTAAAGATACATAAATATTTTTTAAAACCCTATTTAACCTTTAATAAATTTTTAAAAATTAAAATTAAAAAATAAATCTGCTCTGAAGGAAATTTTGTGGTTTTAGGTATCAATGATAGTTTGTACTTTTTGGTTAAAATATTTATTCAGATTCCCAACATGAATTTTTAAGAGGGAAACTAGAAAAAGAAATAGAAACAGATGCTATTTATAATATAAAAGCCATGGGGTGCTTGGGTGGCTCAGGTGGTTAAGCTTCTGACTCTTGGTTTCTGCTCAGGTCATGGTCTCATGGTTAGTGAGTTTGAGCCCCACATCAGGCTCCACACTGATGGTGCAGAGCCTGCTTGAGATTCTCTCTCCTTCTCTCTCTTCTTTTTCCTCTCTTTCTCTCCTTCCTCCTCTCTCTCCCTTTCTTTCTGCCCTTCCCTTACTTATGCACTAAATAAATAAATAAATAAATAAATAAATAAATAAATAAATAAGAATAGAAAAGCCACACTGTTTCAAATATTTAAATACTTTAAAAAATCACAAGTGGATTTTCTTTGCAAGAAAAGTAGAATAAAGTGCTATACTAAAATTATTTACAGTCTAAGTTTTCTCATCCATCAGAAAAAAAAAACAATTTCTTGTTATAATTCAAGTAAGTTGTTAAAAATAGCAAATCTCTAAATATAATCCACTATATACAATGGATAAACACTATGTGAAATTAATGATGATCTGTGTAAATAAATTATAAAGCACTTTTATGGAAATGTGAAGAAAAAGCACAGCTTATAAAATGGCCAAAATATTTGGCTCTCATGATGCCATGTGGTAAATAAAATTACACAAATTAAAATATCAAGTGTTATAAAATTGTTTTTAAAATTGTCAATTGCCAGAAATTCCAAAGTGCTTTGCTTTATATTATTAAGTATATGTCAGACAGAACAAGAATACAACCAATCATCCATCCAGAAAACCAGTCAATTCTTATCATCTGAGCTCTGTTTCAAGTTTTTCCAGTTCCACTATCAATATTAAATTCCACAGAATTTCTAATAAATATGGGGTGTACATATAATTTAACTTATTAATTGTATATTTTATGTGTTTGCTAGTTTTATGTTTATTTTTTTAATTTATAGTTTTTTTAACATTTATTTTTGAAAGACAGAGAGAGGCAGAGCATGAGCAGAGGAGGGGCAGAGAGGGAGGGAAACACAGAATCTGAAGTAGGCTCCAGTCCCTGAGCTTTCTCTGTCCTTACAGAGCCCCATGTGGGACTTCAACCCACAAAGAGTGAGATCACGATCTGAGCTGAAGTCGGACACTTATCTGACTGAGCCACCAGGCACCGTTGCTACTTGTACATTTTTATTGAAGTTTAAAATCTTTTTAAAAATATTGAGTTTTAATTGATGAGATATTTGCTAACATTCTTTTGTACTAAGTTAATCCATACCATTTTTCATATTAAAATCTTTTGTGCCCTTAATTTGTAAACACTCTCCTATAAACTGGTAGGAGAACCTACCATTTAAACTGGTAGTTTAAATGACCTATACTATCTTCAGTATATAGTAGGCACCTTTCATAAGGATTCAACGTCTCTTGAATGAGATTTTACACCTTACCTATAGGTAAGGGTATTTGTATGGAAAAGAAGTGCTTGATTTCAAATTTTCAGAATGGAGAATAAACAAAAAAAAAGCAACCTACTTAGCCATTGCACATGTTTTAAAATGTATCAGTTTTACTTGTAGTCAATTACAAATGTCAGCATTTAGAATTATCACTATAAAGTGGTATATTTTATTTATTTTAAAACATTATATATAAAATATATTATTCTATTCTATTGTATTATATATAGTATTTATATATAAGATATTACAATGTATATATTACATATTTTTATATAATTTTTGGATGGAATGTTTTTGAGTATTCTTTCCTCTTTGGAACTACTACTCTTCATTTTTATTACTCAAAAGATATTTTTGTTTTTTGTCTATATATATTTTTTTAATTAAGTCCAAAGTAGTGTTTCAGTGGAAGGCAGATGTCAGGTAGATGATGACAGTTCCCCGAAGAGGCCATTTTGTATGTCGAGCAGATCAATACAGATTAATTTTAATTTGAAAACTGAGATAAATGAAACAACAGATTAATAAATGTTAGTGTGACAGTTTTGAAAGTGAAAACTTTATTTTAATGACTGAGTCAGAATATTTCATTAACAAAATGCACATTTAATTATGTGTTTTGAGCAATATTGTACACAAAATGGAAAAATAGTAGAACTCATTACTAGTCTACAGATGTTTTATGCAATTTTTAAACTGTATACAAAAATTGATGGTACTTCTTTGTCTATAAGCCATCTGGTCATATTTTATTAAGACATCTGTCTGTTCTTTGTATAAAAATATAATCAAATCAGAATAGATTTAACTTAGATGCAAACTGTGGAAATTGAGATTGTAGTTATTCAAAGAAAAAACAATAAAATGAAATACATACTACTTGCCTATTGGCAGTGTACCTAAAAAGTTGATACGAGAAACTTCAGAAGCAGCCCAAGGAAATACAAATTTTCTGCCTGGACTGTATTTCTTTTTTCCCTACCAAATCTTTCCTTGCTCTGATCACATAATACTCTGCTTCTGCAGAACCAAATGCACTGAATCTTTCTATTTTAAAATTTTAATATAACAAAGCTAGTTGGCAACTCCCAAAATTTTGGCTGATTTAGCTCAAGTGAAAAACTTTTATAATTCCAGCAGCTTATTGAGGGGAAGCATTAATTATATGCTCTGTGAAAAAAGAGCATTTAGGTGGTAGATCTCTTCTCCCACTTGTGTGTTTCTCATCTCAGATCTAGGATATGGATCCTCATATTTTCCAGAAGATATCTGATGCTGAAGTACAAGGCTGCTGAAACTCCTGGTTTGTTCTTAGTTGCCTCTGATGGTAAGTCTGATCTTTTCTCAGTCTGATCTGTGGTCTTGTTATAAAGTGAATGTTGTGTTCTCTCAAAATTGTAATGTTAACCCCCCCCCCCATATAATAGTACTAGGAAGTAAGGTCTTTGGGAAAGAATTACGATTAGGTAAGGTTATGAAGGTGGAGATCTCATGGATAGGATTAGTGTTTTTATAAGAGTCAAAAGCCACCTTGCTTCCTTTCTCTGCTCTCCACCATGTCAGGATATAATAAAAAGTCTGCAATCCAGGGCCGCCTGGGCGGCTCAGTGGATAAGTGTCTGACTTCAGCTCAGGTCACGATCTTGCGGTTTGTGAATTGGAGCCCCATATTGGGCTCTGCACTAAGTGTGGAGCCTGCTTGGGATTTGCTCTAGCTCCCTCAATTTCTGCCCCTCCTCCACTTGTGTGCATACATGCGTGCTCTCTCCCTCTCAAAACAAACAAACAAACAAATACATAAATAAACTTAAAAAAATAAGCTTATAATTCAGAAGGGAGATCTGACCAGAACCTGACACAGTGGTACCCTGATCTTGGACATCTAGCGTCCTAACTGTAAGAAAGAAATTTATGTTGTTTATAAGCCACCTGGTCTATGGTATTATGTGATAGCAGCCCTACCTAGACAGAAATTGGTAGCAAGAGTGAAGTGCTGCTGTAACAAATACCTATAAACATGGAAGTAGCTTTGGAACAGGGTAATGGACAGAGTTTTGAGGTACATGCAAGAAATATGGATGTTAAGGGGGATTCTGGTGGGGACTCCGAAAGAAAAGAGAAGAGGTGTAGAGAAAGCCTGAATCCTTTTAGACAATATGTAAAGAATGATGAATAAGATGTTGGTAGAAACATAGATACATAAAGGCCATTTGATGAAGTTTCAGAGAGAATGATTTGTGTATGTGAGTATGATCAAACAAAGGCAGTTCAGAAGTCTTTGGTAATGATGAAAATAGACAGGACTTGATAGAAAAATGTGAGGAACAGATAGAACTCCAAAGGCACACAGCAAAGGATATACCAATTGAGTAAACTGTGATTGAAAGCAAAAAACCTGTGTCATGACAGGAAGGAAATATCTCTGTGGTGTGTACCTTCAGGACGTCTCAGTCTAACTCTGCTACTTGATTTGTCCTCTGAAAGGAGGCCAGGCAGTGGCCAGATGAGTCCAGGAATAACTCATTCCACAACATCTCAGGAAGTTACCTTCAGAAACCTGTGTGGTTCAATTATTAAGAAAGTCTCTATCTCTATGACTGACAGTTGTGTGGAAAACAGGTGGCTTACATGTTTGTCTTCTATTATTGGCTGACACATCCAAAACAAAAGTTGAATGCTTTAAGAGCTTCTGATTTAGGTTTATCCTCAGTCAGGGGAGGAAAATATAAATGATGGTAGATACAGAAAAGTGATTTATATATTTGAGAGTTAGGATTAATCTTGGAAATAATTTAAAATTCAGTTTCCATTAACTGTAGTAATAAAGAATGTTGGCCTTTCATCAGTGGGCCAGTGGACAAGGGGACAAGATTAATGGTATTAAAACTCATTTAACCAGACCTTCAAATAAGAATCTCTGAGCGCATATGGAGAAATAATTATATTGTTTTGGGTTGGAGAATTAAGATGAGAAATGATTGATAAGATTTAGATGGCATATCTAAACCCAGTCCAAGCAAATGAAATTAAGAACAGGGTTAATCTCTTCATTAGGAAACTGAACTGAAGACAGGAAACAAAACCCACTTGCATCACCAGGCATAGGACTTTGGAGTTAGGAAGAGAGAGTGGCCAAGTGTTCACGGGCTGTTGGATAGTTTTAAAGGAGTAAATTCTATTCTCAAACCCATTTAGTAATTTATAACGTAGTTACAAGGTTGGTCAGAACCAGCTTGAAGGTCTGGTAACCAGAAAGAATTAGAGGAAGGAGACTTGACATGTGGTATTCTTCATTCATATTAAAGACTTCAACAGATCCTAAATCCACTTATAGTAGCTTCAAATACAGTTTGAAAATGAGAAATATTCTGATGTTCCCAGAATATCATAACAACACAGATAAATATTGACTGTATCACCTTGAGCTTTTTTATTGCTGAAGCATAATATTTGACCAAACTAAATAAGTGCCTGAAGCATTTGTGATTTAGTTTAGTAAGAAGCTAGAAATATTGAATGTCTTTTCAAAAAATTTTTTACATTTATTTATTTTTGAGAGACAGAGTGAGACAGAGCGTGAGTGGGGGAGGAGCAGAGAGAGGAGACACAGAATCCGAAACAGGCTCCAGGCTCTAGGCATGCATTCAGCACAGAGCCTGACGCAGGGCTTGAACCCACGAACCATGAGATCATGACCTGAGCCAAAGTCGGACACTCAACCAACTCAGGCACCCCAGAAATATTGAACGTCTTAATCCAACTCAGAATCACTTGAAGAATTTTATATTTAAGTTGGATTAAAACATTTTTCTTAATTTTTCCTGTGGATTATTCTCTTCTATGGTTACTAAAACCTGATTTGCACAGATCTTTCATACCGAACGATCCCTGGACAAAGACTGAAAGTCCTTGTTATCCTGTGCAATGGTGGGCAATAAATGTTGCCTGAGTACAAAGTTAGTCCTACCCAATTCTTGTACTTAATAAATGCTTCCTTAGTACCTTTTGTGTATCAGAGACTATGTACCATGCCAGAAATATGAATAAGGAACAATTATATAATCTAGTGAAAGAGTTTGGCAAATATACAAGCCAACTAGTGAGTATAATAATAACTAAATTAAGCAAAAGCAGGGTGCATTAGGAGTCTTCTTTGGACTCCCTCCTCTTCCCAACTGGATCAGATTCTCAAGTAGGATCGGGGTGAATTCTGAAAGGCTTTCCCCAATATATTCCTAAGCCAAAAGCTGAACACAAAGCAGGATTTGGCCAGGTAAGCAAGAAGCAGTGGTTTGGAAGACCATCTCAAGGGGAAGTAATAACATAAATGAATTCCTATGAACATTAGAGAGCCTGGTCTATTTAGGAATTGATGCATATTTCGGTATTGTTGAAAGATAGTGTAAGGAGAGAGGCATAGAGTGGTAGGTAGAAAGATGAGCTTAGTAAATAGGCAGATGCCTGTTTAAGTATATTTTCAGGCCAGACTATTACATAGCAGTATAGTTGGGACTTCTTCATTCATGTTAGTAAGTGGAGCTTGGAAGGGTTCGGCTGCCTGCACAAACCTTATCCGTAGCATATGTGACCCACCTGCTTGAAGCTTTCTGCTAACCTCCAGGTTTCTACTCTTCTCCTCTGGGACAGAAGCTTTTCCTCACTTCTATGTGGCTTGCTCCCCTCACTTTTCTCTCCCTCTCCCTTGGTTTTCACATCTCTCTAAATTTGGTTGCCACATTAGGGTTCTCCAGAGAAAGAAGAACCAATAAGATATATATATATAAAAGAAATTTATTATGAGGGACTGGCTTATGTAATTATGGAGGCTGAGAAGTTCTGTGATCTGCTGTTTGCAAGCTGGAGGCCAGAAAAGCCAGTGGTGTAGTTCTAGTTCTAACCTAAAGGCCTGAGAACCAAGAAGCCAATGATGTGAGTTCCAGTCCAGTCCAAAGGCCTGATTCAAATGCTCCTCTTCCAGAAATACCCTCACAGGCACACCAGAAATAATTTTTACCAGCAGTCTGGGCATCCCTTAGCTCAATTCAATTGACATACAAAATTAACCATTATAGCTGGATGCTATTTTCTCATGTTCTCTCGCATTGCCTCTCCTAGGTCTTTCTAATCATTAATTTATACCCTCAAGACCATCTTGGACATAGTCAGATTATCAGTCAGACTTAGAATACATTAGTCATTCTTTATTTGTTCTGAAGAATGTCAATTCTTATGAAAAAGAAGAGTTCCATGGTCAAACACATCTGGACAGTGCTGTGAAGGGGACAGCTCTTCCATGGGCCCTGCTTAACTTGCACATATCCACGTAAACCACACAGGCAAGGGCTTGAACCACACAGTTAACTTGAGTCTTGGCAGAATGCCTCGTGGATTCTTCATGAGGGATGGAAGCCTTAATAAGGAGCTACTACAAGATTATCTCCAATTTGCTTACTTATGTCCCCTGAGGGGCTATCAACAGTTTCTTATCACCTACCAGGTTCTGATGAGGTTTGGGGTCTACTTGCCATAGAATATAGAATGCAGAAGATAAAACCACTTAGCTATAGTCCAGAGTTTGCTTTTCAGCAATGGAGTCCATCAAAACTCACTGAATTTATCTGGCTCCTTTTGTTTCAAATCCTTTTTGGTGTGTGGGATAAGCTCCAGGAAGCTAGTACCTTTGGTTAATCTTCCTTTCACTATGTAAATAATAAACGGAGTCTAAAAGTTTCTTGTCATATCTTTCCTAGTCAAATCAGTCAGATTCTGCCTTGTCTTATCTTGTGTGTGTGCTGATCTACAGTAGCCAATGTGCACCTCCTATAAACTCATAAGGTAGAATCTTAAAGGATCTGAGCAGCCCAGTAGGAAGGGCATCTATTTAACTTTGCTCAACTCAGTGTTGCCTAATTGATTTAAACAAAAAGCTTTGTTTCTCTCACAAAATCCCTACTAAAACCATGTGGAACACAATCTTAGAATCAGTGGACAAACTAGTACTTTGAGTTAGTGTTATTTCTTTTTTTGAGAAGTATATAAATTTCATTTATCATTCATTTAAAAATTAATATTTTCCCTTTTATGGTTTGAAGACTTTTCATCTTCAAGAGAGAAGCTCTAATTCTCTAACGTAAATATCTGAATTTATTTATTTATTTTTAAATATTTATTTATTTTGAAAGAGAAAGCATGAATGGGGGAGGGGCAGAGAAAGACAAGGAGAGAGAGAATCCCAAGCAGGCTCTGCACTGTCAGTGCAGAGCCCAACACAGGGCTCCATCTCATGAACTGTGAGATCATGACCTGAGCCAAAATCAATCATCAGACACTTAATTGACTGAGCCACCCAGGTGCCCCATAGATAAATATCTGCATTTAACAGATTCTCTTTGGAATTTCTGTAAATACTCCACAAAACGATGGCACAGTTTTTTTCCATCCACAATGCCTAAGTCTCAAATTCACAACACAAACCTGATCTTGGATAGCAAATGGTCATTGCACTTGAGGCACTTGCCATTTCTACACAAACTAGTTTTCTTTAGAGATAGCCTCACCAAAGGGTGCTCCTTGTTGTTTAAAATGTTAGGTTAATGGAAAGAGGGTGGGACTGTTGTTATTATGTGGACATATCCTATTCTTCCAAACTCCTCAATTTTGTCCATTAGTACATGATTAAATGTATTAAATCTATACGTTTGGAAGACACATTATTTTTGTTTTTGACCAGCAAGTGATCAACTGCTTTTGAACAATTCAAAGGATAATTTTGGATGGCAAATGATGCCATAACTAGTGACGGTTAAAGAAAAACTGTATTGGGAAATATTTCTATTAATTAATCTATTAATTTAAAAAAAAAAGCCAACTTCCAAAATGTACCCTCCAGAATCCAGAAAATGATGTGAGGAATACTGACTAGTTAATCCAAAAAACATAGGCTTATATTTTATTTTTAAATTAAGAATAAAAAGTAATACAAACAAAGTGAAATTTTAATAACTGATGTAATGAGTGAGTGGGTTTCACAAAGGCACATTGACATGTCACTCACTGACCAGATTCTTAAGGGCTTCTAGTTGGCATATTTCTGTTATATGGATATTAACCAATATAAAACTTTGAATACAGTAATGGTATATGATAAAAGCAGGAGCATAGATTTTTAATTAGTTATTAAATGTTTAATTATTTAATCAGCATTTTATGACTAAGAGTAAAAGCCTTGGGCCTTTGAAATAGATATTATGAAGATATATAGCTATAGATATATCCTTAATTTTGAGAACTCAAAGTTCTTAATAGTTAATCAAGTTTGATTTTATAATATGAAATTTATAGAATTTAGTAGGCACTTCATAAAATATTTACTAAATGAATGGATGATTTTAATATTGGTAGTCAATTCTAATAGGTGCTATTGAGTAGAATAAAATCTTTTAATAATTTAAGAATTTATAATATTTCTGATCACTCAATTTTTCCCTCCCTCCCTTTCTCATTCACCCACCCACCCACAACACAAACACACGTTCAAACACAAGTACATAGACTCTTGCACCTGAACCAATTTAAAAGCTGCTTTAATGAGACATATAATTAATTAAAAACTTGAAAAAGTCTATTCAACTGATCCATTCCTAAAGAGAGGATGCAGGTGGATATATTGGTAACTGAATGCTCCTTCAGTTTGGAAGATAGAGCAGACAGATATGGAAACAATGAAGACCTTTCAGATATGGTTGTTGGATACTGTAGAGAAGAAGCAAACAAATTGTGTATAAAGGAGGAAAATAAATTAGACTGACATGAGTGAAATACTTATGCTGTGGAAGTGTTGTAAATGGAGCTGATGAAGTGATGGTAGCTTAGTATAAAATATTAAAAATTTGTGAGACTTATTTTACTACTGCGAGAGAGAGAAAAACTTTCAAAAAAGAAGTAAACAGTGTGCAAATTACCTGAAGAAGGAAGGGGATTATGCATTGTTGAATCTCTTTGCCTATCAGTGTCTGACATTATGAATACTCATTAGTGATGACCTGAGTCAGATACGAGTTTCCAAGGAGAGCAATGCATAGTAGATAAGGACAAAGATTCGGGAACCTGGCTGCATGGGTTCAGATTTGTGTTCAACCACTTACCAACTATGTGACATTGGGCAATTTTCTCATTAAAAAAAGAGAAATGGTAATATTTTCAAGATTAAATGAATGAATATACGTAAAATGCTTTAAACTGTACTGACATGTTATTTGCTATATTAAGTATAATGTCAATTTTTTTTTGGTAAGTTAAGGGCAGTTTCTCTAAAACTCTAAGGAACTTGGCAAATAGAGTAAGGTATTAATTTTTTTCTGGGAGTATTTGATTAAATGCTGATTGAAATTAGACTTATCAAAGAAGTTTAGTCATCAAATATGGGACCAAATTCACACAAAGCTGTGGTAAATTCTTCCCCAAACTTCTTGAACAAGAGACCAAAAAGACATGCGCCATTGACTGAAAGATACTTTTATCAGATATGTGTACAAGTTACATACAGAAGTATGCACAATCTATAGAACTTTTTTTTTACTTTATAATTAATTCTATACAGTAATAACAGATGCTTTTTAAAGTTTATTTTGAGAGAGAAAGAGTGTGTGCAAGCAAAAAGGGGCAGAGAGGGAGGGAGAGAGAGAATCCTAAGCAGGCTCTGTGCTCTCATCACAGGGCCCAATGTGGGGCTCAATCTCATGAACCATGAGATCATGACCTGAGCTTAAATAAAAGGTCAGACAGTTAACCAACTGAGCCACCCAGGAACCCCAGCAATAGAATTTTTTAAACATAAGAACCAAGAGGAACTTCCACACCTTTAAGAGTGACTACTAGTTTGCATTCCCACCAACAATATAAGATGGTTCCCTTTTCTCCACATCCTTGCCAATATCTGTTGTTTCCTATGCTGTTAATTTTAGCCATTTTTTGATTGGTGTGAGGTAGTTTTGATATGTATTTCCCTGATGATATGTGATGTTGAACATCTTTTCATGTGTTTGTTAGCCTCAATGTTTATAGCAGCATTATCAACAATAGCCAAATTATGGAAAGAGTGCAAATGTCCATTGACTGTTGAACGGATAAAGATGTGGTATTTAGATACAATGGAATATTACTCAGCTATCAGAAAGAATGAATTCTTACCATTGGCAAGGATGTGGGTGAAACCAGAGACTATAATGGTAAGTGAAATAAGTCAGTCACAGAATGAAAAATACCATATGATTTCACACATATGTAGGATTTAGGAACCAAAACAGATGAAAATAGGGAGAAAAAAAGAGAAGCAAACTATGAAATAGACTCTTAACTTTGGAGGAAAACTGAGGGTTGATGAAGGGAAGTGGATGAGGGTTGGGCTAAATGTACGATGGTTATTAATGAGGGCACTTGTGATGAGCATTGGGTGTTGTGTGTAAGTGATGAATCACTAAATTCTATACCTGAAACTAATATTACAAGGTATGTTAACTGATTGGAATTTAAATAAAAACTTAAAGAAAAGAAAACATGTAAGAACCAAGAGATTCTTAGATTCTTTGATTTTCCAGACACAGAAACAAAAACTCTATGAAAGTAACCAAGAGATCAAGGATACACAGCCACGAACTGGAATAATTCCAGATCTCAGTGCCTTTTTCACTACAGCATACTACCATTCTATCACAGATCCTTTTTGTTGACAAACAGGTCGTCCCTTTAGAGAAATATAGAATTTGTAAATATCATTTGCCTTAAGCCATGTAAATCTTACATTCTAATTTTTTAAAATAAAATTTTTGTTATTTATATAAAAGTTATAAATGTGCCTTACAATATTTCAAGCAATATAGAAAAGTACCAAAATACTTCCTACAATGAGCTCAACTCTACATTCCAAAATAATAATCTTTAATAGAAGATGTATATACTTTTCCACATCATTCTAAGGATAAATACAAATACAAAACCAAATTGTAAGATACAAGAAATTGTTTTATAGAAATACTATAGTATTTCTATATATTAGAATATAGTTAGTGTATATTTAAAAATTAAATTATTAAGTACATGTAAACTTAATTTGAATTTAATTTAAAAACTCAACTAATTTGAAACTAAAAGAATTGTTGAATTATAGCTAGCTTTTCAAAATTCAAGTTATTGATCTTGAGTCATGTTTTGGTTAACTGAATTTTATTATTTCATCTTGAAAGTTCTTGGTTACAAACAATAGAAACTGGGTAACATAAGGAGAGAAAGCATTTATTTTAATGGTATTGAGTATCTCAAAGTAATACAGGATTTTTAGAGAACTAGTCTCAGACAGTGATTAAGGAAGTCAAGATGGACAAGATGCTGCCATATGACCAATATTCTCACAATATATTTGGCAGCTGGATATCTGACACTGCTTTGATCATTGAAACAGTTTGATACACATTGCAATGATGATGGACTTTGCTGCCTTTACATATTTTTTTCCAGGCTTTTGGACATTTATCACCTTTCAAAACTACTTTTTCCTTGACCCTAGTATCCATGGAAATATCTAAATATCCTTACACTGGATGCTACATTCAATATTGAATAGGAGTATCTTGGCCACAGTCCAGCTGTAGGGGCATTGGGAAA
This sequence comes from Hyaena hyaena, assembly GCF_003009895.1. NCBI lineage: Eukaryota > Metazoa > Chordata > Mammalia > Carnivora > Hyaenidae > Hyaena > Hyaena hyaena. Next base: position 143,166 of record NW_024082465.1, read on the forward strand.
GGAAATGACTAATATCCTTTGTATATCTTTTATCTGTAGAGGAGACCCAAGACAGATCTCACCTTAAAATAGGTGGTGAATTCAAAAGCTAAATATCCAAATTGACAATTATCCATTAAATACAGTCACATTCCTTTTTTAAAACATTTAAAAGTTCAGTATTTTCTGAGTTCATTTTTGCTTGAAGGATAACTCTTTGTTATTCTACAAAACCAGTGCATTCTGAATTAGCTATTTGTAAAAGACTTGATTTATACTTGCCCTTCAGATTTTGAAGATAATGTCCCCTTATCCTCTGCCATCAAACATGATACTAGTTCTTTTATCACAGCTTCTCTATTCAAGGTGACTTGTTTCTTCTTTGTTAAATATTTTTTTGTTTATTCTTGAAAATCAGTAACAGAATGAGAAAATGTTTCTGGTACATGATGATAAACATTATTTGTCTTAGAACATAGTGTAACTTTACAGTGTGCAGATACCATTTTCCCCTTTAATTTGGGTAAATATTCTCCACTGGAGGTGTGTGTGATCTTTGTTGAGAAGCCGTGTTTGCTTGCTGTTTGTTTGTTTCTGGAATTCTGTGAAATGTTCCATAGCAGGGTTCAATATACCAAACTGGAAAATTACCTTTGGCCCATCCAGCATACTTTCTATACTACTTTATTCTCAATCCCTATCAAAATTCTAATGGCATTTTAATAGAAATTTTAAAAATATAAAATTCATGTGGAGCCATAAAGGATAACAAATAGCCAAAACAATCTTGAGAAAGAAGAACAAGGCTGGAGATCTCACATTTCCTGGTAAAATATATGTTTAACACATTACCAAATTATAGTAATAAAGTCAGTATTTTATTTTCATAAAGACAGACATGAACTAATGAAATGGAATAAAATTCCAGAAATAAGCCCACACATAATCAGGCAACTGATTTTGAACTATTGTGTCAAGAATATACAATGGGAAAAGGATAATCCCTTCAACAAATGGTTTTGGGAAAACTGGATATCTATATGCAAAAGAATTAAATTGAGTCCTTATTTTACAACATGCAAAAAAAATAAACCTCAAATGGATTAAAGTCTTAAACATTAGACTTGATGTTATTAAACTCTAAGAGGACTTTGGTCTTGGCAATGGTTTTTTTCGATATGACACCAAAAGTACAGGCAACAAAAGCAAAAGCAAATTAAGTGATCTTTTTTTTTTAAATATTTTTATTTATTTCTAGGAGAGAGAGAGAGAGACAGCGTGAGCAGGGGAGGGTCAGAGAGAGAGGGAGATACAGACTCTGAAATAGGCTCCAGGCTCTGAGCTGGCAGTCAGCACAGAGCATGACACGGGGCTCGAACCCTTGAACCGCGAGATCATGACCTAAGCGAAAGTCGGACGCTTAACCGACTAAGCCACCCAGGCGCCCCGCGAACTAAGTAATCTTACATCAGATTAAAAAGTGTCTTCACGGCAGAAGACTTCCACTCTGCTTGAGACCTACATTCTTTCCTTCCTGACTGCCTGCCCTATGGATTTTAGAGTTGTGTAGCCACCTCCCACAATTGCATAAACTAATTCCCTGTAATATATCTTCTTTATATGTGTCCTAATAGATCTGATCCTCTGGTTAATTTTGCTATTTACAGTTATGGTTTCTTTAGGAATTTTACAATAGTGTCATAAGGTGAACCAAGATATGTGACAACATTTAAGCAAAATGGAAAATATTAGGACTATAGAGTTGTCACTTTAGAAGCAGAATTTTAAAAGCTAAACTGTCAAAGGGTGCCTACGTGGCTCAGTTGGTTAAGTGTCTGACTCTTGATTTCACCTCAGATCATTATTTCACAGTTCGTGAGATAGAGCCCTGCACTGGACTCTGCACTGACAGTGCAGAGCCTGCTTGGGATTCTCTCTCTCTCCCTCTCTCTGCTCCTCCTCTGCTTGCACTCTCTTTCTCTCTCAAAATAAATAAATCAACATAAAAAATAAACTGTCCAGTTGTTAAATAAAGTAGTAATTCTGTAAGTCAATTCCAGAACAAAAGTATTGTATGTACTTTTAAAATTATAGAGTTTGGAGGCAGCATTTTGATCACATTATCCATGAATATTCAAACCAAGTGAATGCAAGAGTTGTGGGGAGACACTTCAGGTACTGCTGAAAGAAAGGGCCTGGAAGCCCTGGGCTGACTGGGATCTGGGCCCCCTTCCTGCTTCTTCCAGAATATTTTTTATTTACCTACTTTACATATAGATCTTCTAGGTATGATTTTGTTTGAAGAAAGGAAGTGTTTGAAAACTACTGCTCTAATTTAATACATTTTTTTTTTATATAAGCAACACAGCCAAGAAAAATTAAGTGATGGCCCAAACCTCACATCTTGTAGAGGTGGAATTAGCACCCATATCTTCTGATTCCAAACTAAGAGCACAGTTCATTCATTCCCAGGTGCTGTTATAAGGTTTAAGAATACATTTCCTGATGTCAGGATCCATGTATTTTTATTCATATATATTCATCAGAGAATTTAAATTTAACTGTGGTGACAAGACATACAGATCCAAAACAGGATATGGCTAGTATTGTTTTATAAAGTAGGAAATAAATACTATTAACTTTCAGAAAAAGAAAAAAATCAGTTTGGAGTACAAGGCTTCATGGACTAGACTGAATTGGTATTGAGTCTTAAAGTCTTGCTAGCATGTTAGTATGTAGTGAGTAAGAGGCAGGAGATTATGCACAGAGAGAACCAAAAACCTATAGGGGAAGAAAGCATTCATATTTTCTCTTTAACAAGAATTAATTTAGTTCCTCCTATGTCCTGGTACTATTCATATTGGGAAATGCACATTGATGATGATTGCAAAAAAGGAGTAAAGGCCCTGGCATACGAAGTTCACATTCTAAAGATGTGGTCGATAAGTACATTGCCAGATCTGCTGGGTTTGAGTATTAAAATTTAAGGAGCTGAAGGAGTAAAGATAGAAAAATGAGCAAAGTTTCGACCATGAAGGGTCTAGAATGCTAGGTTGTAGCATCTGAAATTTTACCACTATCAATGAGATGAAAATGTGGAGAGAAAGAGAAGGTAACTGCAGTCTGGTTAAGGAGAAATGGTCAGGGGAAAATGATCAGTAAATAAAGTGGGTCAAGTGGAATATTAGTTTTCTACTGCTGTAATAAACTGCCATAAAATTAGTGGCTTAAATCACTACAAATGTAGTATCTTATAGTTCTGTAAGTCAGGAGTTACAATCAAGACTGTTTCCCATAGGGCGTTATCTCTTCCACACATTTGGGCTATAGGTGATTTCCAAGCAGGTTTCCATGGGTGGCCACACCTCAGCGTCATAGAAGACCCAGGGCATTAAGTAAGCATCCAGGAATGCAGGACTGGTGCAGGGCACTGTCATTTTACATCTGTGTAAAGCTAATAGAAGCCCGAGTGAAATAGTTGCTATAGCACTGGCTAGATTAATAGATAGGGCAAAAGGATTTGATTTTGAAGTGATTCTTAAATGTGTGCAATACAGTACATATATTGTCCCATTCAGATACATTCTAACCCTTTATTAGATCCAGGCTATCACCTAGAGTCTCATTCAAGGTGGTGGCTGGCAGCCATATTTACAAACAATGAAAGAAGATTAGTAAAGAAGCTGTAGTCCTCATTGCTGTAGCTGGTACAGACACTAACTGCTTTTAATCATGTGCCTTTTTCACCACTGATGCTGGACATCCCTTATCTTCACATAGCTCTTGAGCCAGCAAGGATTGTTGTCCTTGTGTGGAGACCCAGACGCTCATCCCTCAATGTTCTGAGCTCTTAGTTGACTCACCTTTGTTATGCCATCGTTCCTTTAATTGCCTTCTAAACATGCTCTCTGGGTACAGAAGCATCAATAATCACTCTGATGAAGACCCTGGGATATCATAAATACTCCTCCCTTCCCCCATTTTTAGCATCAACTATGGATCCTCATGGAAATCAGAACTGATTAGCCATACAGTTTAATGATTTTTCTCTTTGCCAAATATGGGGCTTAATCTCACAATCATGAATTATGACCTAAGCCTAAAACAAGAGTTGGATGTTTAACCAACTGAGCCACCCAGACACCCTTAGATTAATCATATTTCAAACAACCTGTATAATATTACATGGTGATGGAGGGAATCTAAGCATAAGCATTACTTAGTTTTTTCATAAAATAATTATTGCCAATTAGAAATTAATATCTGAAAGTTATTGATAATACAGATATTTTTCATTCAACCTCAAAATTTATTAATGTTTTAGTGTCAGAACTAGAGACAGAGGCTCCTTGTTATCTTGCTAACAAATCTGATATTTCTATATAAAGAAAAATTTTAAAGGTTGCATAAATAGAGCATGACTTATCACAGGTTTCCATTTTTATGGGGTAATGTTAGTAAGTAAAAATTTTAAACATCAAAATAAATAGCTATGGTAATTTGTTAGTTATTCTTTGCATAAAACTTGCTAGGTCTGCATACTTTCAGTGTTTAGTAGAAGTATTCAAAATCATGACATGTATCTCATTTCTTAACTATGTGTCTCAAGTATACGTAATACATAGATTATATTTATTTAAAAATATGGCTAAGTACATAAGCCATTCTACTCAATTTTCCTCATTTACATTCTTGGACATTTCAAACCATTTGCTTTATTAAAAAATGTACACACACACTTGGTTATGGTAAATTGTTTCCTCATAGTTTAAGATAATTGAAATTAAACATGTAATATATGAAAGCAGTTATCTGCAAAAATAATAACCAACAACAACCCCGTGCTAAGACAGTTCATAGTTATGCGAAAATACTTCCCTAAATAAAATCAAAATGAGAAAGGCATTGCTGAAATTTAGTCAAGTAACTTAGGGTATAAACTGAGGAAGGCAGTACTGAAATACAAATGATATTAAAAAAAAGACATAATCTAATCCGTGTTATTCTGGCATTTTGAAAGAGAAATAAGAATATGGTAAGTGAAGATAGAAGTTCTGTATGGAGTTAATGTAATAAAAGAGCAAGAATATCAATTTCAGGACTGTCCAAGGAGAGGGACATATATTTCTGATGGCTGCCTCAGACCATCACAAGATGGTAACGCTAACTGTTATAATCATCTTCCTAATTGCCCTTGTTCACCAAGCAATATTCTGATTATCTCTGCTCTCCATAAAGACTTTATTACTGTGATCAGGACGTACTGACCAGCTGACAAGAATATTCTTGACCTTTGGAAGTTCTATTTCACTTGCGTTAATACATCAGCAAACGTTTTATAGGTTAGTTTCTCATGAGCTTGATTAATGTGAACTTGCCACTGAGTCTGACACATTGTGGGTGTCCTGAAAAAATAAAATTCTTTTTGATTTGAACCTGGAACGTGGGCTCTTTCCATAGTGATTCTGGCTTTAGGAGTCTTTGCTTTTGTAGGCATCCCACACAGACTTCTCTCTTAAATGTAATATTCTGTAGGCACACATTTTCTGCCTCTCATTCTGATGTTCTTAGGAAATAAAAGTGTCAGGTTTAACTGGACAATGCATGCATGAATCAAGAAAAGATAGTGAGCATCCACAATAAATCTGGCACGATGCTAAACATTGAAGTATGGGAGAAAAAAAGAAACAACAGTTATTCTTTTGTCATTAGATCTTGGAACATAAGATGTTCCAGACTGAAGCTTTGTAATTAAATTTTAACGGTTTGGTTAAGCAATGGATTGATCCTATTGATTATGTGAAACATGGGAGGTATAGAACCTAGGATGGTCCCTGGAAGATGGGTGTTCAGTTGATTAGCGTCCTTTCTTTTCTTATTTATATTTCTTCTTATTTGTGAATGATTAAATATTGGAACTTTTAGATTTATTTTTTGAAATTCAGCCATTGTCTTATCTGAAAGAGAATAATATATTGCATGTATATTGGGTGACATTTTAAGAAAAAAATATTGACTATACTAATACATTTTCACTAGTATTTTAATTATCTGTGGATCATTTAGATGTTCAATATCATAATAGTTACCTTATCTTCACCTAAATACATAATTATCAATTTTATCCATATATTTTCTTGAAACTGTATGAAGACTGATAATATATATTAAAATCATAGTCCTTTATTTCAGATATATATGTTTAATTTGCCAATTATTCTAAATAAGTCAGGAGCTCCAAGAAATAAAAATCAAACATTTATCACCAAAGCATTTACAAATTACTTTTGACTTTAGTACTATTTTATACCTTAGTAGTTTACTAGCAACTTACGAAAAAAATCACAAAACTTAAGAACGTATAGTAAATAATCTTCCTAAAAGCTAGGTCTAAGATGTCAATTCAGTTGCTGGTTATGAAACTACAGTAAATAATAACATAAAACTGAGAGTTAGTATAGTATTAAAAATATGTGTCAATTCATAAGTCAAAAGTAATTTTTTTATGTCTTTTTATGTCTCTATCTCTCTGTCTAATTAGTAACACTTCATTTGAGGTAAAATTGACATAAAGCAAACTGCATAGGAAGTTTGCAGTTTGATAATCTTTGTATATGTGTATACACTTAAGAGACTGTCACCACCATCAAGATGATAAGCATATCCCTTACCTCCAAAATTCCCTGGTGTCCCTTTGAAATCTTTTCTCATACCACCCTTGCAATCACAAGTGTCTGCTTTACATCTCTATACATTAGTTGCCTATCATAGAATTTAATATAAATGGAATAATGTGTTATAAAATATTGTTTTTTGTTTTTTCACTCAGCATATTTATTTTGAGATATATCTATGTTTTGAGGGTATAAATAAATTTATTATTTTTTATTGCTAGGTAATATTCTATTCCATATCATGATTTATTTGCCACTTCATGTTTATAAATACTTGTGATGCTTTCAGTTTGGGGCTGTACAAATAAAGCTACTATGAATATTCAGGTAAAAAGTCTGTATTGATATACGCTTCTATTTCTACTGGGTAATACTGTGTAGTGAAATAGCTATGTATACGGGGGACATACACAGCTATTTAAAAACAACCAGACTTTCCAAAGCGGATATACCATTTTACATTTTCATTGGTCATCCATAGGAGTCCCAGTTCACGTAGTTTTGCCACTATTTGATTGGCAATGATTGACTTTTTCAATTTTAGACTTGGTGAATTTAATCTTCACTTCTTTAATGACTAATGATGTTAATTTTTTTCCATATGCCTCTTTCTTGATGTTTAGATCCCTTGGCTATTTTTTTCTTTTTCTTTCTTTCTTTCTTTTTTTTTTTTTTTTTTTTTTTGGTGTTTGAGTGGTGTTCATTTTACTATTGAAGTTGTTTGTATATTCTAGATACAAATTCTTTGTCAGACAAATGATTAGTAAATATATTCTCAAACTCTGGCTTATCTTTTTTTAAAACTAGTTTTATTGAGGTATAATTGGTATACAATAAACTGCACACACTTAAAGTATACAATTTGAAAAGGTTTGCAAGTTTTCATTTAAAATTGTCTTTCAAGGAACTTAATTTTTAATGTTGAAAAAATCCAATTTATAAGTGTTTTTCTTTTATGGAATATGGTTTTCATGTTGTAGCTAAGAAATCTTTTCAAACCAGGGAATACTGAGCATTTCTCCTATGTTTTCTTTGAGAAGTCTTCTAATTTTACAATTAGGACTAGATATACTTTGACTTAAAAATTGTTACATGGCATAAGGTAGTGATCAAATTTTGTACTTTTTTTCATATATCTATCCAATTGTTTTAGCATCATGTAACTTAGTTGTTCATTTATGTGTAGTTTTATTTCTGGACTCTAGTCTAGTCTATTGATCTTATTATGTATCTTTACAACAATACACTATAATTGATTTGTAATAATGCTTGATATGAGGTAGAATAAGTCCTCTAACTTCATTATTCTTTTTTCAAACTCTTTGGACTATTCTAATTCCTTTGCGTTTCCATACCATTTTAGAAAGACTGTCAAGGGGTGCCTGGGTGGCTCAGTTGGTTAAGCATCTGACACTTACCTTCAGCTCAGGTCATGATCTCAAGGTCTGTGGGTTCGAGCCCTGTGTTGGGCTCTGCACAGACAGTGGGGAGTCTGCTTGGAATTTTTCTCTCTATACTTCTTTACTCCTGCCTCGCTCGAAGAGATTGTCAGTTTCTACAAGAATTCTGCTAGGATTTTAACAGACATTGTGTTGAATTTATTTATCAATTTAGGAAGAGTTGACGCCATGATCTTTGTGTATCTCTACATTTATTTCTTAAATTTCTTTCACCAATTGTTTTTAGGTTTTAGTTTACAAAACTAAATAAAACTAAAAATAAAAACTATATATTTTTATAAAACTAAATTTTGTAAAACTATATTTTTATAAAACTAAAAATAAAAGCTATGTTTTTATAAAGTTTTAACTACTCATTTCATATATACGAACACTATTATTAATGTCACTGTTAATTTCCATTTGTGGTCATTATTAGTATACAGAATACAATTAACTTTTATATTAAGTTTGCATATTACAATGAGGCTAAACTCATTTATTAATTCTAGGAGCATTTTTGCAGATTTCATAGTTTTTTAAAAATTTATTGTCATACATCTGTGTGTGAATACGGGAGGCAATTTTATTTTTTCCTTTCTGATCTGTTTGCATTTTATTACTTTCTATTATTTCTTTAAATTCCATGATCAGAATTTCCAGTATAATGTTAAATAAAAGTGCTGAGAGCAGGCATCTTAGATTGATCCTGATATCAGAGTGAAAGTAGTCAGTCTTTCATTATTAAATATGATATTACTCAAATGTGCATCAACTGATGAATGGATAGAGTTGGTATATATATATATTATTATTGGTATATATACTCAGTCATCAAAAAGAATAAAATCTTGCCATTTACAATGATTTGGGTAGAGCCTGAGAATATTATGCTAAGTGAAATAAGTCAGAGAAAGACAAATACCATATTATTTCACTCATTTGAGGAATTTAAGAACCAAACAGATGAACACAGGGAAAGGGGGAAAAAAAAGAGAGGGAAACAAACCATTAGAGACTCTCAACTATAGAGAACAAACTGAGGGTGGATGGAGGGAGGTGGGCAGGGGATGAGCTAAATGGGTGATGGGTCAACACTATTTGTGTTGACCACTGGGTGTTATATGTAAGTGATGTATCATTAAATTCTATTATGAAACCAATTTTGCACTACATGTTAGCTAACTAGAATTTAAATAGAACTTTAAAAGAATAAATAAATAAATAATAAATAAATAAATAAGATATTAAATGCAGGTTTTTCAAGATTCCCTTTACCAAGTTGAGAGTATTATGTTCTATTGTTAGTTTGCTAAGAGTGTTTATCAGGAATAGTTGTCAAATATTGTCAAATTCTTTTTCTGCTTTTATTGAGATACTCAGTTGTTGTTGTTGTTTAGTCTATTCATATTAAGTCTGATTAAGTTTTCAAATGTTGAACCAATGTTGAATTCCTTGGATAATACCCCCATGTGGTCATGATGTATTACCCTTTTATATTTGTTGATTTGTTAGAATTTTGTTAAAATTGTTTTGTATATGTTTATGAAGGATACTAGTCTATACTTTTCATTTTCTTTTTTGTAATGTTTTAGGGTGGTTTTGGTATTGATTTAATATTAGCCTCACAAAATGAACGATGGAGTATACTATCCTCTTCAATTTTCCTGGAAGAGTTTGTCAAGATTTGGTGTAATTTCTTCCACAAATTTTTGGTAAATTTTGCCACTGAGGCCATCTGTACCTGAAGTTTTCTTTCTGGTAAACTCTGAATTCCCTTCCTTTAATACATAGAGATTTATTCAGACTATCTATTTTTAGGAGGTTTATTTTTTTTAGTTTGTCTCTTTGGAGAAGTTTATTCATTTTATCTAAGTTGTTATTATCACAGAGTTATTGATGTTTCTTATTACTCTTTTAATATCTGTAGACTCTGAAGTAATGTTACTATTCTCATTTCTAATATTAGTAATTTGTTTCTTCTCTTTTTCTTGGGCAGTTTGCCTAGTGACTATCATTTTTATTGATTTTCTTGGAAATGTAGCTTTCTATTTCATTGACTTATAATATTATTGTCTGCCTTTCATTGATACCTGCCCATATATTTATTATTTACGCTCTTCTGCTTACTTTGGGTTTGATTTGCTCTTTATTTTCTAGTTCTCTATGTTGGAAGCTGAGCCTTCCGAACCGAGACATTTTCTTTTCTAAAATAGGCTTGTAGAACACTTTCCTTCCAAATATCACTTTAGCTCATCCCACCAAATTTGCTATGTTGTGTTTCATTCTGTTCAATGTAGTTTCCAATTTCTCTTTAGCCATTTTCTTTGAAACATAGATTAGTTTCCGGATATTTGGGAGCTTCCAGATATTCTCTTACTGATTTCTTTCTAATTTAATTCCACTGTGGGTAAGTGAAAATAACATTTATTAGTTTAATCCTGTTAAATGTATTAGTGCCTACATTGTAGCCCCGTCTATGATCACTCTTGGTGAATGTTCCATGTGTATTTGAAAACAATATGTATTCTGCCAGTGTTTGAAGTGTCTTATGAGTCTTAGGTATGTCATTTGGGTTATAGTGTTTTCAAGTTTTTTATATTCTCATTGAGAAACAATTATTCTATCAATTACTGAAAGAGAGGTGTTGAAATTTCTGACTAAATTTGTGTATTTGTGTATTTCTTCTTCCCATTCTGTCAATTTTTCCTTCCTATGTTTTGAAGTTCTGTTATTAAGTGTAAGGTTATTAAGGATTGTTTAATCTTTTGATAATTGACACTTATCATTATGTAATGATTCTCTTTATCCGTGGTAATATTTGTTCCTCTGAAATCTATGTTGATGTTAACATAGCTACTTCAGCTATGTTTTGATTAGAGTTACTATGATGTATCTTTTTTATCTGTACTTTTACATTTAAGCTATTTATATCTTGATATTCAAAATGGTTTTCCTAGGGGCGCCTGGGTGGCTCAGTCGGTTGAGCGTCTGACTTCGGCTCAAGTCATGATCTCACGGTTCGTGGGTTTGAGCTCCGCGTCGGGCTCTGTGCTGACAGCTAGTTCAGAGCCTGAAGCCTGCTTCAGATTCTGTGTCTCCCCCTCTCTCTGCCCATCCCCTGCTCATGCTGTCTCTCTCTCAGAAATAAATAAAACATTTAAAAAATATAAAATTAAATTAAAAAATGGTTTTCCTATAGGCAGCATATAGTTCTGACCCAATATCTATGCTCTTTTTTAAAAAAATGGGGTATGTAAATTACTTAAATTAACTTTGGTTATTCATTTGATTGTGGTTAAACTGCTATCATTTTCATACTTATATTTGTTTCATCTTGTTTTTCATTACCCTTTTCCTCTTTTCTGTTTTACATTATATTAATAAATTATTTTTTAAATATTTATTTATTTTGAGAGAGAGAGAGAGTGCACATGAGCAGGACAGGGAGAGAGAGAGGGAGAGAGAGAATCCCAAGCAGGCTTCAGACTTGTCAGCGCAGAGGCTGCTGTGGGAGCTTCAGCTCAGGAACTGCAAGATCATGACTTGAACTGAAGTCAAGAGATAGACACCTAACAAACTGAGCCACCCAGGCCCCCCCTTTAATAAAGTATTTTTAAAGATTCTATCTTCTTTATTGGCTTTGAGCAATTAATCTTTGCTGTGTGTCTTATTGGTTGCATTAGAGTTCATAATATAAACCTTTACTTTATGCCAGTGTATTTTCAAGTAATATTAACATTTTACATATAAAATCTTACAACAGTACTTAGATATCTTTTCTTCCTGCCTTTGTACATTTTGACATATATTTTACTAACACAACTGTTACTATAATGCATTGTCAATATTTCTACCTTGAACAATCATTTCTATTACAAAGGGATATTAAAAATAAAAGTAAAATCTTTTAGTTTATCCTTTTCATTGTTTCTGCTTTTCTTCATTCCTTTATTCAGATGCAGATTTTCATCTGGTATCATTTTCTTTCTGCTTAAAAGACTTCCTTTACCATTTCTTTGTTTTTTCCTTTAAGTTTTATTTAAATTCCAGTTATTTCATATACAGTGCAATATTAGTTTCAGGAATAGAATATAGTGATTCAACACTTCCATACATCACCCAGTGCCCATTGCTGTAAGTGCACTCCCCAATTCTCATCATTTATTTAACCCATCCCCTCCCTGTCTCCCTCTTGGTAACCATCAGTTTGTTCTCTATAGTGAAAGAGTCTGTTTCTTGGTTTGCCTCTGATTTTTGTTTTTTTCTTTGTCCCTTTGCTCATTTGTTTTGTTTCTTAAATTCCACATGTAAGTAAAATCATATGGTGTTTGTTTTTCTCTGACTGACATTCCTTTGCCATTTCTTGGAATAAACATCAGCAGACTTTTGCATGAGAAGTCTGCTTTCTGATCCTTGTTCCTCTATATGTAATATTTCCCTTTTCTCTAGATGCTTTTAAGGTTTTCTCTTTATCATTGATTTTAAGCAATTTTTTTTATGCTGTGCCTTGGTGTAGTTTTCTTCATGTTTCCTGTGCTGGGATTTATTGAGCTTCTTGGATTTGAGGGCTTATAGTTTTCATCAAATCTGAAAAAGATACTGTCCATTATTTCTTACTTACAGGAATTCAAAAAATATCCAGCCAATAACATTATAATTGTCACAGTGTCTGGCATCCAATTAAAATCTACCAGTCACACAGAGAAGTAGGAAGCATTTTCTATAAAATGAGAAAACACCAATCAATAGAAATGAATTCTGAAATAATATAGATGATAGAATTAACTAGTCAAGGACATGACAGTTATAAATATATCACATATGTTCTAAAAGGTAATAAAAGACTGAAAAATTTAAGGTAAGATGTGAAAGATATTAATAAGACCCAAATTGAATTTCTGTTATGAAAAGTACAATTCTCTTAAAAATATACAGGGTGTTATTAATAGTATATTAGAGACAGGGGTGCCTGGGTGGCTATCGGTCAAGCCTCCAACATTAGCTCAGGTCATGCCCCAGACTTATGAAGTTTGCTACTCTTGCCTGTAGGAGCATGAACTACTCCCTTCCTTGTGTAAGTTTTGAGGAAAGCTTCTAAGAAAACTTTCAGGTGGCTTTTTTCCCAGGCTTGGGTAATTTCCCCACAAGCCTGTGTTGATTCATCAGGATAAAGCTGATGACTCCAGGGGGCCCCCTGCAGGTGTTCAACATTAGCATGCTGTATTCATAGCTCTTTCTTTTCTTATACTCTGTTCTGTGAACTCTAGCTGATTTGACTCCCTAGACTCCCAGATTCACCATTTCACAGTATTGAGACTGCTGAATTCTACCTGAGTTCTTGCACATACGCTATACCTTGGAAACCCTCTGCAAGCTGTGACGTGGGAAATGAAACCAATGGCCTCACTTTTTGTTTTTCCACTCTTAGAGAACATTATAGTTTTGCTAGATGCACAAAAACAGGAAACTGTCATTTTGTTACATCATGCCCTGTTTTTCAATTTTTTAGAATCAGGGATAGCTCCTGTCTTGTTACTCCATCTTGGACGAGAGGCTAAGTCTTTATATGTTAGTCCATATAATGTTCATTATATATTGATATTGAATAGGAAAATAACTGCACTGTGTTTTAAAATGGAATTAATGCTTGGATTTATTATGCTAGTTTTTAAAAATTGAAGCTAACAAGCAGTATTCTGTGGCAATTATTTAAGTAAACTTTGTACCTGCATCATAACCATGAAGAAACAAAACTGTTTAGGCTTTAGAAACCTTTCATTTCAAAGCAGAAAAATATACTGACCGGGTACAATTTTTTGTGACTATAATGGAGTTAAGAATAGTTTAATATAATTTAAGTAGTTTTCCCAATGAAAAGGATGGTTATTAGTTTGTGAATTATTCATTCTTTAGTTCTTCTTGGTCCTGACATGGGAAACTTATTATAGAGAACCAGATACTCCAGAAAGTGCTCTACTATTTCTAAACAAACCAGCTGGGATGAGGGATGATAAAAACTGAAGGGTAAGGGTACATGAGAGAAAAATTTCTCACTTTCCATAAGCAATTGCCTACCTGAGGATTCAAACACAGTCCTTAAGCTTATACAAGTTTCATGATTGTGGCTTAAGGAACAGCCTTGAAAAGCCTGAACTGATGTTTTTAAATGAAATTCTATTTATAAATTCTAGTCAAAGCTGTAGTTATAATTACACTGTTTTCAGTGAATAGAATATGAATCCTACACAGAACCTTTTGAATTTTTATATATTAGTGTCTTGATCACAATGAAACGTCTTTCATTGGTGTTTAGAAAAACAAATTTCAATATTAACATTTCATTAGTTTGAACTGTGTATTTTCCAGAGCTTATCACGTACATATTAACTTACCAAATCTACCTCAGATTTATACAGACATAATTCCAGTGAGATAGGGAAATGTTGCTCCTGTATATCTCTATTCTCTCTCATGCCTTTTCCTGCTATTACTGTTATAGATATATATATATATTACATATATATGTTATAAATTTATCAATATATTGTTATGATTCTTACTTTATGTAATTTTATGAGAAAAGACACAGTAAAGGATAAACAGAGGAACAAAAATTGACTTGAGACATATAGAAAACAAAAAGTAAAATGGCAGATATCAATCTAATCATATCAATAGTAAATGTGAATTAATTGAATTATGAAAAAAAGGAAATGTGTACTTTTGTGTGTTTTGTTAAAGTAACTAGATTAGGCCCAAGATGGAGTTGCTCAAGCTAAGTCTCATTTCAGCAAACCAAAATTTAACTTTCTATGTTCAGCTCTTCCAAAATATGAAGGTTTAGGTGACCCAATCAGTGTTAATCCAGCTCCAAGACTTCCCTTTGCTCCATATAAGAAAAGTCATCTTGCAAATACCCAGTAGAATTTCCTTTATCCTGTTCAAGTTGGTCTTTGAAAATTTCTTGCTTTGTACAACTCTTCAAAGCTCCTTTCTATCGACTAGATCTGATACTACTTGATACATGAATCATTGACTACAAGCCTACTAGATCAGTAAATTTTCTGCGGAAAATTTTCTTTTAACAGTATGTACATTAAACCTTTCAGTTCAAATGAATCAGGAAACATTTTTTTTTTTATGAAATATAGTTGTTGATAGGAAAAGATAGGATTCAGTAGGCAGAAAGAAGAAGATTAAGACCTGAGGTTCCTGGGTGGGCAAAACGCATTGCTTTGGAACAACGCTGGGAGCCCCTGACCACAGCAAACCCCCTCAAGTGTAAGGCTCTTCTTAAGAATGTAATAGACACCACCCACCCCTCAGGTTTCCCTCAGGAATTTGACAAAAGATCTAACTAAAAATAAGTAGGGTATGACCCCCAAGGAATGATATGGCCATAGACCACCCCTTATACAATGGAAATGAGCCAATCGGGAATGGATAACACGGCACCTATAGCTATCAAGCCAATAAGGGTAGGACCTGAGAAGGAACAAGGGGGATGGAAAGGAAGGCTAACCCGAATGTTATAAAACAAGGACCTTTGCCTATAGTCACAGGCATTCATTCATTCGAATGTCTCCTCTCTGTAAAGAGAACTTTCATACTATTCTTACTTTCTGATCTCATCCTCTAATAAACTGTTAGAGTTCATTTTGAACTGCTGTTCATTTTGTGTCCACCTCTTCATTCTTTGAAGTAGTGAGACAATGAACCCCGGGTATTGAGGTAAAAAATCCTACAATAGAGTCTCAATAACTTGCATTCCTACTTAGAAAGCCATACTTTCCTAGATTTTGCTTCCCTTTTAATTTTAAAACTTGAACTTTCCCAGCCTAAGTGTCCATCAACAGATGAATGGATCAAGAAGATGTGGTTTATCTATACCATGGAATACTACACGGCAATGAGAAACAATGAAATCTGGCCATGTGTAGCAACATGGATGGACCTTGAGGGTGTTATGCTGAGCGAAATAAGTCAGGCAGAGAAGGACAAATACCATATGTTTGCACGTATAGGAGGATTAGGAGGAACTTGACGGAGGAACAAGAGGGAGAAGAAGGGCGGAAATGGTGGGGGAAAGGGAGAGAGGCAAACCATGAGAGACTCTTGAATGCTGACAAAAACTGAGGACTGATGGATGTGGGGGGGAGGGGGGATGGGCATGGAGGAGGGCACTTTGGGGATGAGCACTGAGTGTTATGTAGAAACTAATTTGACAATAAACTATTTGTAAAAAAAAATAAAAAAAAAAAAAAAAAAAAAAAACTTGAACTTTCCCTTTTAATGTTTTGTGAAGCTTTAGAAAAGAGGTGTAGTAGACATTTTGGATTTTTTCCTGGCAGCCACTTTCTTCTTCAAGTTCTTAATAACAACAGGGCAATGAACATAGTGATTGTTGAGTGCCTCAGTTGAGGTTTAGGGCTGCCAGAGTCTCTAGAGACTTGCTTTCACACATGGAAAGTTCTCTATTCTCCATATCAATGCTTCTTACTCCTCAGCACCCATTAGAATCACAATCATCTGAAAAGCTAGTTAAATAAGACACAAATTACTAGGCTTTTATCCTAGCTTGGGAGAACCCAATGTATTACATTTCTAATAAACTATAAGCTATTCATACTGGTGGATCACATTTTGAGAGCCGCTACTCTGATCACCCCTGATCAGCTCATAACTCTGTCAGCACTTTGGAGCTATCTGAGAGCTTATAAATACAGAAAGTGCCCACTTTGCATGATAGTACAGGATTGTAGAAATCACCATGCAACTTGACAGAAATTAACAATCATTAGAAAAATTACACTTGCTCCCTTATCTTTAAACACTTTTGACACAATATGAAAAAGCCCGCTTACTGTCTCTTTTGTGTCGGGTAAAATTTTTAAAGTAAAACTTACGGAATCTAGTCAATCTAGTCAGGATCACCCGACAGAAGAACAAGCCGCACTTGGAGATCTTGGAAGGCAGAAGGTTTATTTTACACCGGTGGGCTCAGAGAAGATCACTCTCCAGAGGTCTGAGCCCAGAGCATAAGCAGAGGCGACAATTTATAGTCTGTTTGTGCAAGCAGGGTGGAAATGAAAAACCGGAATGGGAATCTTCAGGCAGGGACTGGAATTCCCTAGCAGTCCTGTCAGCCATTTTATAACAGATTATTCCCTATCAAAACTAATATTTATTTATGACTCTGTAATTTAAAATGTTACAGATATTGAGAGTAATGTTTTCTTTTTTGTAGAAAATTTATGGAATATAATCTGAACAGTGCTTGCCTTCTTGTATAGCATGATACGAAGTGTGCATTTTCTATATGCTTTGGCAAATTTTTGTACGCTATTCTGAGTTTAGATCCACTTCCAACATTGTATACTTTGGCCTTTCCATGTTGTGAAATATCTCCAAGAGTTTCTTTAATGTGAATTTTTTTGTCAATGTCATTTCCTCAGTGACATCTTCATTCCTTTTTTCACAACCAGTCTCTTCATTTATGTTGGTAGATTTGCCTTTACTGAGTTCCTCTGGCTTCATATCTAGAGTCTATCGAACAGCATTAGGGTCAAAATTCCCATGGTTGGCTATTTTTTTTTTTCCACAATTCTTCTACATTTGATTTGCACTTCACTTCCACTATTATCACTTCTTCTTCCTTTGCTGCCCTTTTGTCTTTTGGCCAATTCGCTTTTTGGATTATCCATTTTTGTAATACATCATATGGGTTTATTACTGAGGAACACTCTTTGCGAACTGAATAACAGATACGCAGTGACCAAGGCTTTAAAAAAAGAAAAGTTATTGGTCACTGAATCTAAAGATTTTTTGTTATTTACAGAGACTTGTGGACTGAAGAAGTAGCAGTGAAGTCTACACTTTATGCAACTACTAGAAGTTAATATGACATCACAACTAAAATTTCAACCATGTTATTGGGAGTTGGTGTTATTTAACTACACTGTGAAATCTGCATACAAAGCTAGGACTGCCTGCAGCAGTGCTGCCTGGTCCTTATCTCAGACCAATAAAACTAGAATCTCTGAGATGAGGCCCAGGCCATGATATTATTTTTAAGTCTCCCCCAGGTGATACTTCAATGCAACAGGTTTGAAAACATTGCTCTAGAACAGTGCTTCTCAAAATTTAGTGTTTATAAAAATCATGTGAAGAGATTGGTAAGACAGATTTGGGGGCCCCATCCTGGAAATTCATATTCAGAGATTTGACTCATTGACAAATTACTTGTTCTAATCATCTGACATATTTCTTAGAATTTAAACTTTTCACAATCCCATACGTGATGTTGATGATGCTGGTCCATGGCCCACACTTGGAGTAGTTACGTGAATGTAAAGCCTGGATCAGTGGCACCAACTTTTGTTACAAGGTGGAAAGCTACAAAAAGAACATATTTGGCACGGAAAGGAAAAACGAGGCAGGAAGTTATTGTAGCTCAAGGTGGAAATCTTGTGAGTTAGTAAACCTCAGGATCAAACCACACCTAAGTTCCTTTCTTGGACTTTTCAATGATATAAACCCACAAATATTCATGAATTTAAAGCAATTTTCTGGTAGAGCTTAATATTTAAAACATCGAATTCAATCTCATGAAAAGTTTGATTCACTACTGTGTAAAATCTCCTTTTATTTGACTAATTCTGCTATATTTCATTACATTTTAGAAATAGGTAAAGTGTAAAAGACCTTCACGTTAGATGCAAGTAGGAACTGAGAATACCTCATTCAGGTTTTCAGTATGATCAAGCCCACTCAAGTCAGGCTTTCCTGTCTTTAAAGGTGATTTTTGGTATTAGAAATGATAATATAATCCACAAATTTGTTCAGTAATACCACTTCATTGGTTGATTTTGAATGATGGGTTGTTGGTTTTGTTTTCTGTTTTTGTCTATGAAGTTGATATAAGCACTTTCATTTATGGAAAATTATGATGGATATTTTAGTCTAATTTATTATAATCAGCTAGCAGTCCACTTAAAATGTTGACTAGAAATGTCAATTATTTGCCGTTTTCATTTCATCTAATTGTGTACATCCAATAAATTTAATGAAAGCTTTCCATTTAATAAATCTTATAATTAAACACATCTCTTACACTGATACTAAGTATTTTTTCCATTGCCTAGTGTATTAGTTTGGTGGGGCTACCATAACAGTGTAACAGACTAGGCATGGTTTAAATTACAAAAATTTATTTTCTCACAATTCTTGATTCTAGAAGGCTGAGATCAGTGTTGGCCAGGTTGGTTTCTTCTGAGGTCTTTCATCTTGGCTTGTAGATTGTTGTCTTTTCCATCTTGTTTGTGCATGGCCTTCCCTCTCCTATATCTGTGTCCTAATCTCTTCCTTTTTTAAGGACACATTATACTGGATTAGGGCCCCCCCTTATGACCTTGTTTTAACTTAATTCCTTTTTTTTAAGACTTTACTCCAAGGAAAATTATATTCAAAGGTACTAGGGGTTAGAACATCAATACAGGAATTATGTTGGGGCTGGACACAATACATCACATAACCATCAAGTAATTTTAATCTCCTAATCTATCATTGTAGGTTCTATTTTATAATTCCTTCCTTCCCTCCCTTGTCTTCAGTTTCTATGCTTCCTTCTTAATAAGTGGAAATGGGTGTTGGGTCTGATAATTTAATGCCCAGTGATGATGGCTGTGCTGTGCACACTACAGGGACATTTACTTCTTCACAAATGACACTGTGCTTGGTGAGTCCCAGGAAAGGTTAAAAATGTATCAAAGCACAGAATCAACCTCCAAAAGCCATTTTCTTTTTTTCTAAGAGGAATGACAAATTACCTGTTCATAAAATAAAGGTAAATTTATACCAAGCCTTGCTACAAAGTTTCCAAAGGTGACATGGGAATGTATGCTTTGACCTTGGCTGAATGTGAAACTTGTGAGTAATATAGCAAGGTGTGCTTGTGGTGGACATAAAATGACTTATTTCTGTTCTTGGCAAACAAGCATTTCCAGTGCTGGGCGCTTTATTTCACCTTAAAATAAAATTGTTAAAAATATAGCTGTATTATACCACTAAATGATTACTTGGACAGTGTTTGCCAGATGATTCCATTAAAAGCTTATAGTTAATTAATGACTGTCAGTTAATGAATGATCTGCAAGGTAATGCGTATTAGATTAACTTATTGTTTATAGATATATTGAAATCCATCATAGAAATGCCACTGACAGTTATTCTCCCCTCATGAAAAATTACAATTAAGACAATAGCAAGAGCTTGTCATTTACTTATTTTTATTGAAAATTAATGGGGAAACTTTTGATTTACACATTTTGCATTTTAAACAAATATGTTAGACATTTAAACATTTCACTTGAAAAACTTGTTTTTTCTAATCTATTTCTTATATGTTTTTTCTTTTTCCTTTTTTTATCACAAAAATTCATATTTCTTTCTTAAAGTGACATTTTAAACAGTGCCTGTTTCCTTCGGCAACAACAATAAAATATTTTGTTTGGTATTTTCTTTGATAATAAAAAGCAAATCATATATTTGAAAAGATAGTATTTCAAAACCATATGTAACTTTTTGTAAAGGACACTATTGGTTCCAGGAGTGGGTGTTTTTCAGATGTTTCACATAACAGAACTCTTATATATAACTCCAAAATGTAAAATAATAAAAAGGCATTTGCTCTTGTTGAAGCAGGCTTCTCCAAGGTCCTCTTGACTCCAAAGAAACTCAAGAGACCTTGGGTATCTGATAACATGAATTTTAGGCAATTAGTTAAAAAGTGGCACATTGTTCTAGACGGTCTGTTTTCCTAACATTTCTTGCAATCCTTGCTTTATGGAAAGTCTAACCTCTTGCTACCATTCTTACATAATAAGATTATGGGAAATATTTAATTCATACAAAATGCAAGTGACACATGATGTGAGGCTGCAAAGTAGATGGTCGAGAAAGAATTATTGAGGTGCTTTCAGTGCAAAAAGGTGCTTTTATTGAAGCACGGGGTCGGGACCCTTGGGCAGGAATAGCTGCACTGGTGTGTGAGGAGTGACTGATGGTATACATTTAGTTAGTGGGGATTAGGGATAGTGTAAATCTCTAAGGAATCTGTGCATGTTAAAACAAGGTCTCCAGGACCTTGCAGGGGCTAGTTGCTGTTAAGATAAGGTAATTTACTACTGTCTAGTAAAACATTAGTCATGAGCCCCTTCAGATATATATCAGTGGGCTGCATGTTTGAAAGATGATTGTTAACATATATCTTGTGGGAGGTGTTTACAGTTATCAGAGGAAAGTAACACTAACAAGAGCAAAGCTATAGTGGTAAAACATTAAAGGAAATCCTTGAGGGAGCTATGAGAGTGTTATAGTCTGTATACCCCAGGAATCTTGCCTGGAGACTATCAGCCTCAGCAAAATCTGACCTTTGTTTCTTTTTCTCCCATCAATATATATGACAAATAAATATTACATTATGGGGCACCTGGGTGGCTCAGTCAGTTAAGCATCCAACTTAAGCTCAGGTCATGATCTTCTGGTTTCCTGAGTTCCAGCCCCACATCAGGCTCACTGCTGTCGGCCGGTCAACGCAGAGCGCACTTCAGATTCTCTGTCCCCCTCTCTCTGCCCTTTCCATGCTTGCTCTCCCCCCAAAATAAATACATTTTAAAAAGATGACATTATTATACTTAATGGTCTTGCCAAATCTTGATATTATTAGATGAAAATTCACAGGTGCACAGAAGAAAACCAAAAACTGAAAACCAAAACAAAATCAAAGCTGGGGTGGGGACAGAACTTGCTGGTTCCGCCCCTCCCCCCTTCCCCGGGCCCCCAGGTAATTTCCTGAACAGCTGCAGGGGTTGACTCTGTCTATTTGTTATTTCAAAGGAACTCACTCAGATCTTCTACTGGACAAAAATGAAGGAGAAAATAAGACAAGTTGTAATTTATTCTTTTAAACAGATATTTCCCTTAAAACAGTATTAACTTTAAATTTACCAGATAATATAGCAGCTTTGTCTTTTGTTAAAATCTCCTCATTTGATGCTTTGAGTTGTATTCAAATAAATAATGATTCATTTCTAATAAGTCTTATTCAGTTATGACAGAATCTTTTAAGAAAATACAGGCAGCAGCGACTCTGGTGAACAGAAAGGATATCCTACTCTTCTGTACAATCATTCTTAGATTAAGTGATTTTTCACATAGTTTAAGCCTGTAAATAGTGTAGTCTGTTGCCAGCTGAGCTGATGTAAGAGATTACGCTGTTCAAATGGAAAAATCTATTTAGAGGCTGTACCTAGGAATACATCTAATCTTATAGAGCATTTATTTATGAATACACTGAGAGCCAGTGTTTGAAGACCTTTGTGTGAGGGGGATAAAACATTATGGAACTCAATTCTATCAACTTAGAAGTTAATCATTAAATAACAGTAGTTGCATAGTTAGAAAAAAAATTAATAATGAGACCCAAAGAGCACAAGTGACTCATTTAAGGTTAAATGGCCAGTTCATAGCAAAGCCAGGGTGGAAATTTTTCTTCACATACTATAGCAGGGCTCCTTCTGTATATAAAGATTTAAAAATTTAATTAACGTAAATACTCAAAAATGGTAAATGTGACAAATCTTATACTTATTAAACAATTATTAAAAACCTGCATACAAAGTTGTTATTGTTATCTAGGTTGTAATGTTGAGGAATCTGAGTCTTGGTGACATTAAGTTGCTCAAGGTTACCCAGGCGGAAAGCGACTGAGCAAGGATTTGGACTGTATGAATTCAAACTCTATATTCTCTTTGCAATGCAGTATTATTTTAAATCTCTAAGATAAAAGAATATTGACTGAGTTTACATTCTAAACCGATTGTTAGATGATGATAAGCTGGATTTATTCAAGGTCTAATAGTACAATGTGTTCAAGGAAGTCAGCCTGTGGTTAGGATCCAGGTACCTGTGTTAGATCGCAAGATGCACAACTGGTTTAGATGAACTTTTGGTTCTGTGTTTCTCTACCAATAAAATATTGGATTGGGGGAAAAGATTGAGTTCAAAATCAGTGGCTGGCAATTACTATGTATAGTCCCCACTAAAAGCTGCAGACAGTTCAGATTAACTCTACTTTTTGGGTCAAATATCTGATTGCCCCCTAGAATAGTGAAACTGTGTCTGCTATGTATTATGAACTTCATATCTTGATATGTTCATTAAAATTATGATGACACATTAAACAGATTAGACCATACTGTTCCCAGTTATCACCTAGAGATGATACAGTGGTACTAACCAGAGGCTGATAGATGAGGGAGACTAGTAGACTCCAAGTGAGAAGACCTGAGTCTTAGTTTCTGAGTTCACCATTCAGTAGTCATGAGACATTGGGTTAATCCATTCTTTTTCTTTCAACTTTAGTATGTGTGTAAAATAGGGACAATAATTTTGTCTGCCTTGCAACATTGCAAAAATAAATAAAAAAATGTATTTTATAACATACTTTTAAATGGAAGGAATATTATTAATCAGTATATTTTACTGATGGACCTACAGTCCACTATAAATTAATTTAGACATTTGAAGCAGGCGTTTACCAAATTGTACCTCATATAGTAACTATAGCTTTCAGAGAACAAGGTAATAATTTGCTATTAGGAAAAAATGACATTTAAAATTTTTTTAGTGTTTATTTTTGAGAGAGAGATAGAGAGAGAAAGAGAGAGTGAGAGCACACACTGGTGAGGGGCAGAGAGAGACAGAGACACAGAATGCAAAGTAGGCTCCAGGCTCTGAGCTGTCAACACAGAGCCTGAAAGGGCTCTTGAACTCACAAACTGTGAGATCATGACCTGAGCCAAAGTCAGATGCTTAACCGACTGAGGCACCCAGGTGCCCCAGGAAAATATAACATTTTAATGTGTCTCAGAAGTATAAAGAGAATGATCATCATTTTGGAGATAATTTGAGGAGAAGAGAAAACTCAGGGCCAAATCCTTCTAATACAATTGGTGCTTGATAAATTATAATGAAACAGTAAATAATTAATTTAGAGAAGAGAAAGTAGGGAAGCGAATTATCAAACTTGTAGTAAGGCAAATGTGATATAGTGGATTAAAAAATAAATTTAGAGTATTTTTTTAAGTAGGCTTCATGCCCAGCACAGAGAGAGCCCAACACAGGGCTTGAATTCATGCCCTTGAGTTCAAGACCTGAGCTGGGAGGTCAAGAGTCAGCTGCTCAAATAACTGGGTCACCCAGGCGCCCCCTAAAGTATGTTTATTAATGTGTTCTATCAAAATTTTAAAGAATCTAAAAATATACCTATTAACTTACCTGAAGACTACAAATTCTTTCCATTTGCACCCCAGAGGACTTAAAATATACTGATTTGCTAAACCTGACATTGGTCTCACTTAGAATCGTTATGGAAAGATCTAAATCATGGTGGAGAGAGGCTGTAAGTTGGAAACTTGGATAAAATGAATAAAAATTCTCTTTCCCTATACCTCTGCAGTTTGGTGAATTTTAAAGTGGACACTTGGGGGCAAAAGACATTAAAAACATTGAGGCTGGAAATTAAATATGGTCTGATAGCTGCAATCTTATACTGTTAAAATGATGAAAAAGAAAACTGACACATCACTGCATACAACTCAGTTATTGCATCCCTGCAATGGTTGTGCAGAAACCATTAAACCTTTCTATTTAATATGCAATTTAAAGAACATATTTTAGCCTCTTCCTCAAATCCCACGATTTTTCAGATATCATGCTTTACCTCCTTATCACTTGGAGTGCTCTATTTGTCAAACTAGTGTTAGTTTTACATTTTCTATGAGTGTTAGTCAGTCCTCATATTCATGTTAAAACTTTTAAAAATTTTATTTACAATTTTTTCTTTTAGATAGAATTTGATTTTTTAAATGTTTATTTGTTTTTGAGAGAGAGAGACAGATCATAAGTGGGGGAGGGGCAGAGAGAGAGAGGGAGACAGAATCCAAAGGAGGCTCCAGGCTCTGAGCTGTCAACACAGAGCCCCATGCGAGGCTGGAACCCACTGGGATGTGAGAACATGACTCGAGCCAAAGTTGGACGCTCAACTGACTGAGCCACCCAGGAGTCCCTAGATAGAATTTGAAATGGACTATTTCAGTAGTCAACTGCTATGGAAAGTCTGGTTTAATTGCTTTTTACATCAGGGGCATACATAACATGTGGAAGCTTGTTAAAACGCAGATTTATATCCCCTATTCCCAAAGATACATTCCATAGTTGGAGCTCCTGAATCTATCTATCATTCATCTATTTATAGATCTCTATATATTTTGAACTAGCACAGTCATTCTGATGCAGGTGATCTCTCAATACATTGAGAAACCATGAACTTGATACATGTGAACGCAGGTGAGAGGAATTCAAGATTCGGTATTCTGAGGAATTTAAAAACCTGTCTCAAGGGAAAGAGGAAAGGATTAATATTAATTGAGCAGGAGTTAAGTCATTGTGCTAAGAGCTTTACACATGATGTCTCAATTAATCTTACCCAAACCTTCTTAGGAGTGGACATTATCCTAACAGTTTTAGTATCATGAATTGTTAAGTAGTGGAGCTGGAAATTAAATGTATCTTTTAGCATCAATGCCTACCAAGATTCTGCTTTTTACTATAATCCATTAAAAACTCTCATACTGGGGTGCCAGGGTGGCTTAGTTGGTTGCATGTCTGACTTCGGGTCAAGTCATGACCTCACAGCTTGTGGCTTTGAGCCCAGGGTCAGGCTCTGCTGACAGCTCAGAGCTTCCGATTCTGTGTCTCCCTCTCTCTCTGCCTCTCCCCTGCCCATGCTCTGTCTCTCCTCTCTCTCAAAAATAAATAAACATTAAAAGAATAAAAAAGAAAACTTTCATACTTAAAAACAATCACAGGGGCTACTGAGTACCTTAGTTGGTTAAGCATCTGACTTTGGCTTATGTCATGATCTCAACAGTTCATGAGTTCGAGTGCCACATGGGGCTGTATGTTGTCAGCACAGAGGCTGCTTCTGATCCTCTGTCCCTCACTCCCTCTCTCTCTCTCTCACTGATTCTCTCTCTCTCTCTGTCTGTCTCTCCTTTGCCCTCTCAAAAAAAAAAAAATGGGTACTTGGCTTACCCATCTTCCTAAATTCAGAGTGAAAAGTAAATCTCATAAATGAAATAAAACTTCTAAGAGAAAACAGTACTTTAATATAATCTGACAGGCTTAATTTTTCAGACAATTAAGAATACAGAAAACTAGCGACAGATGATTTTACTAATGTTACTAAGCATTCCAAAGAAGTCAATGTTTTATGTTTTAAGAACAATCAGTGATTATACATAAAATTTGCTTCTGTGAACCAGGGTATTAATTACATGAGATTATTACATAGTTCAAAGGGATACATTTTGGGAGAACAGTGTTTGATGGCATATTTGTTCTTGAGTCAAATAAATATACAAAGAGAAATTAATGTCTTTTTCAACCAGTTGTTTTTAATATTTATGTTGTATTTAATATACTGTCCTCTGAGGACTCATGTGATCTAGCTCCCATTCAGTCATGGATTAGTCAGGATCATGGAGACTACTCCAGACATTTTAACTAGGAAGAAGCCCAATGCAGGATATTAGAGGCTTAATACGAGAAATACAATTGAAAGCAATCTGTAGCAGAGAAGTAAGAGATTCTCTAGAGGACATTTAGATCATCTGGTAGCAGCAGGAAGGGGTCTACCAGTGATCTCAGACACCCGCAATGAAAACAGGCAGAATTCCATGTTCATTCACAGCTGTTTCTAGAGACTAATCAATTCTCCTCTTCTGCTTTCCAAATCCAGCACGAACAATTCCCAGTGCCATCCTCTAATCAGAAACCGGCTGGAAAGAAGATCTTTGAGGATGGGGATTATACTGAGTGTAAACACACTATATCTGAAGCATTGATTAAGTGATAGTCATTCACATGTTTTTGTGAAAATGTTCAGTAATGATCAATTCACAAACTTTCAAAGGAAGCTTTCCCTTTTTCTTTTTTGATAGCTCCAGTTACATTTACCTTAGTTTGAACAAAATCGCACTTGAAAAAAGAACATTTACCTTAGCTTGAACAAAATCACACTTATCTTTAACTTGCATCTTTTCTCTTGATCTGCTGTCTGGCTTGGACCATGCTAAGCCTTCTCCCTTATTTAAACTAAAATGCTAAAAGCGTGGTTATTTTATAATTCTCCCACATAAAGTGGATTTAAACTGCAGTGCATTTCAATATTTTGAATGCCCATTACAGAATGCTCTTTAGTATTTTTAATGGTGACATTAATGTGCTGATGTGGCCTGACCCACGTAGCTTACAAAGGAAATTGTAGCTCTATTAATTTAACCTAATATTGCAGTGATTAGCCTTGCAAATACATAAAAACTTAGGATTTTGTCCTTACTCATAATTTCAAACGTTAATTTAAATCTAAGTGTAGGATGTTTTCTAAATCTCTATTACAATTTATCTTGATCATTTTTGACCATTGTTCTAATCGGCCAAGATATTCTTGAATGCAAGTTTTTTATTAAAGACTAACTTTGAATGAGGGAATTGCATAAAAAATACATTTTTATGAGTCAAGACATATTCACTCACATATATTTTGTATTCTTCTTTGTTATGGTCTGAATGTATTCTCCCAACTTCCTATGTTGAAACTAACCCCCAAGGCCATGGTGTTAGGAAGTGGAGCCTTTGGAAAGGGTTGATTAGATCATGAAGATGGCGCCCTTATGAAAGAGGTCAGTAACCTTACTAAACAGGCCCCAGAGATATGCCTTGACCCTTCTGCCATGTGAGGGTACCAGGAGAAGTTGGCAGTCTGCAACCTTGAAGAAGGGCCTCACTAGAAACAGATCAAAGACTCTGGAACTATGAGTGATAAATTGCTTTTGTTTATAAGCCACCTAGTCTATGGCATTTTGGTAAAGCAGCCTGAACGGCCCAAGACATTCTTAGAAACCCATTCTCTTGGGAAAATTCTCCCAGTTAGGTCTTTCCTTATTCTTTTCCTGTTTCCCATTTCTTTTATTTATCTCTCTTACTGCCTCCACTCACTCTGAATCTTGATTATTCATTTATTTATTTATTTATTTACTTAGAGAGACAGAGAGCAAGAGTGTGAATGCATAAGTTGAGGAGAAGGGCAGAGTGGGGCAGAGGGAGAACCTCAAGCAGGATCCATGGCCAGCATCCCACCTGACACGGGGTACCTGAGCTGAGGTCAGGAGTCGTACGCTCAACCAACTGAGCCACCCGGGTGCTCCTGAATCTTGATTTTTTTTAAACACTTGAGCTCCAAGCCCCTCACTGACATGATTAAGAAGTAGCATGGAGATGACAAAGATGCTGAGGGTTATTTCCTACTTATAAGTAAGGAGGGTTAGGTTAAATTCTGTAAAAATAAGTTCCATCTTTTTAAATAATAAGGCATAAAGAGTTAAAAAATAAAGAAGAAATATGCCTAGCTTATTTCCTTCACTATATAATAAAAATATGTTTCCCTTATCCTTAGGAACTGACAATCCCCAGATTATAATTGAAATGAACCAAGGGAGAAAAACACAATTTTCTGAAAGATGACAATTTACTATGTAACGGTGCCGTTTTCTTATCCTACTTAATTGCAAGAAAAATATCCCTTTTTCTTATCCAATGATTAAAATACCTTTTATATCACTGAGACCAAAGAACACTTACTTTTTAAGGGACATTTTATTATTGTGATAATCATTGAAAGGTCAAATTTATACATTAGATTTTGTTGGTGGGGAGAACATGGAGAGAAGTCAATTGAAAAGATTTTTCCTGTGTGTTACAGTACTGCATTTCTAAGAGCAAATGATATTTTCAACAAAAGCATATACTAAAGCAAACATCTCATGTGCTAAACAACTTACAGGGTTTAGACTTTGGTTTGGTTATTGGAGCTGGTAGGTGAGGAAGAGTTGAATGATATAGAACTACCAAAGATGGAGTTAATACTGGTGTGAAGAGCTCTCTCTAGCCTCTCAGGTAAGTGCTTTCAGCTTTAACCACAGTCCCTACTGAGTAAAATGACATCGAAAAACAAAAACAAAAACAAAAACAAAACAAAACAAAAAAACCCAGGGTCTACAGTTACAGCTTTCTTATTTGTAAAAGTTCTTAATAAGAACAAATACAACATACACAGATATTTTGGTTCTCTGGATAGCTGTACCTGAGAAGTTATTAAAATAAGACAAAATTAATCTTTTTTCACAGTTACCAGTTGAGTGAATATCTTACATGCATTATTTCATTGTAGCCCTTACTTGATTCTAAGAGAAGATATTATCAATCAGCTTTTACAGATAGATAAACTGGGACTCAGATCAGTTAACTAACAAGATTTCTTAAACTTATGGAACTAATAATTATCAGGGTCCCAATTTTAAAACTGAATCTATCTGTAACAAAGTCCCCTGCTCTTTTCCTTAAAAATGCAATGCTTCAGGAAAGGAATAACTGACTTTTATTATATTATATTCTGACCATCACAGAAAGGTAAATAGTAGTCAAATAAACACAGCACTTTCTTCCTGGAAACTTCTTGCATCCAAGAATAGTCAAAAAGGACATAAAAATAGTCAAAACACCATTGTTATTTTTAAAAACTACAATTGTCAAGAGAAAGGCTTCTAACGTACTTGCTGAGTCACTGGAGAAGGAGTAGAGAGAGGATAATGTTCATGGAGACAGACGTGTTCTATGAGTTTGATAGGAGAAAGCTAAGAGAAAAGGAATTTAATACTGAATTTAATGTGTTAAGCACTGTGTTAGTGATTTTTGCAGATTTTATGTTAGTGTTTCTCTCTCTAAAATCCAGAAAGGACAACTCAGGATTTGAAAAATTATGTAACTTCCCAACTAGCCAGGCAGCCAGTGATGGGGGCAGGATTTAAAGCCACCATTCTAATATCAGAGCTAGGGTTCATTTCTTCTTGGTTAGTATGTATGCAATATTTTAGTTCAAATTCTGATTATTTGAGATTAAATGAGATTGTTAAACTGATATTTATCTATTGAGTGCTTACTACATGCCAGGCCATGATTAGGGCTTTACTTGAATTAGCACTAATCCTCACAGTCATTTCTTAATTGTTTCCTTATTATCCCATTTTACAGATGCAGGAACTCAGACTCAGGGAAATAAATGATGTGAGAAGTGGAAGAGTCCTTGTTCAAATCCAAATCTATCTCCAAGTTAATGCTGGTAAATATGAAACAACAGTGCATTATTGATTTCCCTGGAGTAGGGTTTAAGAAAACAAAATAATTAGGAATCAATGAAACATTGGGATTTTAATGCAAACATTTAAATATTTAATGAAATTAAATGGTGAGGTATGTTATTATATTATTAGTTTTTTAAAAAATGACTTGAAATATTATATATCTTATTGCAACTATGTAAAAAATAAACATTTGTGGATAGTACTAGAAGATAAAAATAAACATGAATTAGTTGATAGAATGGTGGTATTATACATTAATTTTGTCCAAATTTTACTCATTGTTATGGTAATATTACTTTTTTAACTTTTTAGGATAACAGTGGAAAACAAAGACTGATATCTAAAATTGACATGAAATTTAAAGTAAAAAATACAAAACTGTAAAATTATTTTTACTGCAAAGAAAATTAAATTTTATTTATTTATTTTAAATGTTCAGATTATTCATTTTTGAGGGAGAGAGTGTGAGTGGGGAGAGAGGCAGAGAGAGGGATATAGAGGATCTGAAGCAGACTCTGTGATGACAGCAGAAATTCTGATGCAGGGCTCAAACTCACAAACTGTGAGATCATGAACTGAGCCAAAATTGAATGTTTAACTAACTCACATTCATGTGCCTCAAGAAAATTAAATTTTATGCCTAAATATGTGATCTTAAAAAATACTCCTTGTAATTTACACTAATTCCTTTTTCTCCAATTTGTATGTCTCTGTGTCCTAAGGCCTTTGCATAAACTTAATTTTACACCATTTTCTTTTAAGATCTGTCTTATATATACAAGTTGAGAGTATATATAAGATGAAAACGAAGCAGTTCAAGTCTAATCAATCACAACCCTTTTCATTAGAATCTACTCTTTTTAGTTCAGAATCTGCATCTAAAATTTTAAAGTTGAATCTCTGAAACTGGCAGACATTTACCCAATATTTTCGTTTCTCTGATTCTTATGGATCTACTGATTAGAACTTGTTTTCTTATGGCTTCAGTAATAAATTTATGGGCAGATTTATGCTTTCAGTTATGGCAGATTGAGAAATTCTCTTGCTAAGAAAAATGAGAAAAATTAAGGACTATTTACTTGAAATCATGAAAAATCAATAAGACAATGAAGAATGAGAAAGCTAAGATCTGGAAGAAGAGAGATACAGCCAATATTTGGGGCTGCTTTTGCCTCAAGAGTTTCTATATATTTCAGGTGAAGTAATTGAGTGGTTGGGAAACTGAAAGGGCCTTTGACATGTTATGAAGCTGGAGGAACAAAAATTTCAGTCTAGGTATTCCAAGAGAGGGCACGTTAAATCTCCCATATTTGGTTAAGATAAGTAAGGGTGCAATTAAAATAGATCACTTTTGTACACAGGTTAGAACCCAGCTTTAAATCATTTTAAGCCCTAACACTGGATGACGATGCTTCCAGAATGCTCCCAGTCTACCAAAGGTAAATGTAAATTCTCTTCTCAGGCTTGTATCATCATCATCCTCTGAAGCCTCATATTATTTCTACAATTTCAGATTTACAATACTTAATACTCACTCAAAAATAACAGGCATACAAATATTAAGACAATAAGGACAAAAATAAAGAAAAAGCAATGCAATGGACAATAGAAGCATAACCCATGGAGCTCTTGATAAAACATTTATGAGACACAGACTTTAAAATAACCATGGTTAATATGTTGAAAAAGATAACAGATGAGCTTGGAGATTTTAGCAGAGAATTGAAAGCTATAAAAACCCAATTCAAGTTCTAGAACTGAAAAAAAGTACAATATTTAAAATTGAGAAATCAATGGCTGGGCTTAACAGCAGATTGGACACAGATGAAGAGAGAATTAATTGAGATATGACTTTGCAACAGAATCAGTGGATGTCAGAGAACCGGGATCTTAAAATGCTAAAATTAGTCCTAAACTTAAGGAATTTTCATTTAAGATTAAAGATAAAGACAATTTTTGAACAGCAACAACCAAAATTCTGGATTTATCACTCTCAATAAAATAAAGGAAATAAAAGATAGATTTCTGATGAAAAGAAACAAATTCCAAATGGAAGTCCAATGAAGCAGAAGGGAATAAAAAAAGTAAAATTATAATTATCTGAAAAGATATAAATAAATATTAACTGCACAAAAGAGCAATAATAGTCATTTCTAGGGTTTAATGTATACATAAAATGAAAAACATGATAACAATAACCCAAAAGACAGGAAGTGGAACAAAGAAGTTAAATTGTTCTTACACCTTGCCTTGTCTGATAGCTCCATCCATACGCATCTCTTTGCCATATTTATTTTTTTTTCATAGCATTATCAGCACCTACCCATGTGTGTTGGTTACTCATATTTACTCTCTCTGTAGCACTTCTTGAATGAAAGCTCCATGAGAGTGATTTATTTTATTCCTGATGACACCTGACATCAACAAGCCAGAATAGTGGTTACCCCATAAAGATTTGTTGAATCACTTAATAAGAAATATAATGATAAATTATTTGCAAATTTTTAAAAATAATGAAGTGTTACAGAAACAATTGCTTATATGTAGGAAGTACTGTTAAAAATAATAAACCCTAAAAGGGTCATTTGGATAAGACATGTCTACCTTGCTCTGTATTTTAGCTTTGACTTATCAAAATCAGCTAGGCTGGCAATGTTACATACTGACATAATCTAAGTCAACATGGCATTTTAATAATAGGCAAAGTCTGAAAAATGATGGTAGTACTGGATCATAGTGTCATGGCAAATATGATTAATGATTACCTTTATAAATGTTAATGTGCTTTATGCTGTAGAATATCAGGGCTATCGCATCACTTCCCATATATACGTTCACAAATTAATCTGAGGAGTAGATTATTGTCTTATTTTTATGTGAGACAGAGTAAATAAATCACATTTCTAAGTGAATCATTTGGAAGAAGTAAAAACAGCTTAAAAATGCAGCCATTTGAGAAAATGTCTTGCATCAGTCAAGGTCCTTGAAGGAGAATAATGACATACTTAAGTGAGTTAATTCTAGAGAATTTAATGTGGGGTCAGTTTATAGAGCCATAGATAGGATTTGGAACATGAATAAAGGTTGGTGTGTGGTCAAAGCCATCACAGCAGGGAGTTGTGTCTGTTTCTAGGCTAAAGAAGCAAGGAAGACCGCAGTTATGGAGATGGCTGTAGTTCCAGAAGAGAATCACCCAAAGGAGATAAGGCCTTCCATAAAGGCACCCACCCCCGCGGGCAGCGAGTGGGGGCAATCAGTGTCCCACCTCACTCTCCCCCTTTAGATCTACTCTCTGGGCCTCACAGTGTCCGGACACACCTCAGAAGCCAGAGGGCAAAGGAGTCTGGGAGATCCAATATATAAAATTCAATTTCCTAGAAGCTATGGAAGGTGGAGAAGGCCAAAGAGTTCTTCTTGAGGGCAAAGTTCCAGTGTTTGGCATATACCCTCAAATAACTCAGAGACATAAAAGTGAAATGAAACATGAAGTTGTAAACATTGCATTGTGTTTTCCACTGGTGCTTCATGATTCTGATGTTATTCTGCGTAATTACATGAGAGGACACCATAACATAAACAAATTTATCATGCAAAGAAAACTATTTCAGAGAAAACACATTATGAAAGCTTGAAGTCAAAGTATTTTTCCCATAACCATTTAAAAACCCTGTAAATAAACCTTAGTAATGCAACAGCTAATCACTTAAATTGCGATTTGTGAAGAGTTAATGGATGCTAAAGCAAAGAACAGAATATATCAAATGAAAATGGAATCATTTCACAAAAACATTGTTACAAAGATTTGCTTCTTAACAAATGATAACTTTTAATTATTCTAGATTAAGCAATTCTTTGAAAATATTTCAAACCAGAAATTCATTCATTCATTTAAGCATTTAATTAGCATCTTCTACATTCTAGGGACTACATGAAAATTTTAAGCTACAAGTCAGTTGGAAATAGGCATTTGTCAGACATAAACACTCACCTTTTTGAACTCACATAAATACCAGATATCTAAAATAAGTGCTTGTAGTCTTGCAGATTAGAAACATATTACATAGTGCTAGAATTTATTAAATATTAATATTTGGAGTGATGTCCAGATAGGTCCCATGAATCTATCAGAAAATACCATTGTATTCAGTGGTATATTAACTGACTCATTTCATTTATGGTAAACATTACCAAGAGGTATTTCTTTAATGACAATGGTTACATTAAAAAAGGAGATGATAAAAGATTTTCAATCAACTTCAGAATCAACATGGAATATTGTATTAACATTAAAATCATTCTAAGTAATGCAAATTTGAAAGTATATTAAAATAGGAACACTGAATAAGTTCAATGAACTCTTGCAGGTTCTTAGGTAGCTGATAATTATTTCTGAAATTATGAACATTCCAACACATTGATACCAATTATCAAGAGTTTCACGATTATAATGTACATAAATAATAAGATTGACCTTACTTATTGAAAGATTCATGGGTGGCATCATTTTCCTAATATCATATTACGTCAAAATGAAATAAAGACTAATATGTTTTTAAATTCATAAGCAATACTGCTTCCAAGTCATGAGACACATCTCATGAAAAAAGAGTGTTCTCCTTAAGGGCACATAGAGTAGATTTTACCTCAAGAAAAACTTCATAGCATGTAACAATCTTAATATGCTGAGTTGTATCCTTATATTTGTACTCATCCTTATGAAATGATATATGAAAATAGTATAGAAACTCCTAGTCCACATTCCAAAGACAAGCTAGGGATATTTGTTGACTCCGAGCAGAAGTTAAGAGTTATACTCAGTTCAAGTTATGTCTGAGCAGAAGACAGAATCCATTGGGATGGGTTAAATGAAGAGCCTTTAGTTGAGGTATATGTACGGCTATAAAGACAAGAGCAAATAAGGGATGTTGTAGCATCCAGAGACTAGCAATACTAGGAAATGATTACTACATCTGAAGAGGGGTGAATATTTTACTGGGGCCCAGAGAAGAGCTACGAAGAAAGAGATGCAGTGGCTGTCAGAGTTAGAGTGCCAACGAAGGGAGGAAAGCAGAAAGAAATACTCCAATTTCTTCCTGCCTTCAGTCTCCTGCTGTTGCTTCTTGTTGGCCCAAATCACTCCAGGTTAGAAGGTAAGGGACTCTATGTAATATTTCCTACATTTTAAAAACAATTGATGTGGGAGCAACGAGGAGACTGACTAGCAGAGTAAGTAAAAATGTTTATCACCTCCATCTCTGCAAAAATACTAATTAAATTTATAGGGAATTTACTTTATTATTATTATTATTTGTTTATTGAGAGAAAGAGAGATCATGCACACTCCTGTGAACATGTGCATGAATGGGGGAAATGCAGAGGAAGAGGGAGAGAGAGAATCTTAAGCAGGCTTCACACTCAGTGCAGAGCTGGACGTGGGGCTCGATCTCATGACTGTGAGATCATGAGAGCCGAAATAAGGAGTCAGAGGCTTAACTAATTGAGCCACCCAGGGGCCCCTACAGGGAATTTTTTTTTCACTGAAAATTGAAATCCTTATTTTGTTAGTTGTTTTTCTATTTTAAACATATGTTGGTGGTGAAGAAAACCGTTTTTATAAAAAGCAAAATACATTAAGTCATTTTTTTTTTCAAAATACCTTTCTAATTTCAAAAATAAATCTCAGAGCACTTTCTTGGTATAAAAGCAAGAAAAGTTTATTAATGACTTCAATTTCAAAGTACCTTTGATTAACTAGAGCCAGCTACATTGGGAGGCAAACTACTTTTCATTAATGATTCTTTTAATTGTTTCCATTACAAAATGTCTGTAATTGACAGCACATATTTTCCAGTCTGTATTATTAGATTAGAAGCCTGATGCTGCTCACATCTGGGTACCTGAGCAAAAATTAATTAAATTTAATAATAATGAAAAGAACCCACAGTAATCCATCATGCCACTACTGTAGCTTGAGCTGTGAAGTTGAATGGGTGCCAAATTAAAAAATGAATCCATAAAAATATGCCAATTACTCTAATCATAATAAAAATTTCTGTCCCCATTCAACTGAAAGCAAACCATGATCATCACTTCAAATCAAACTACTTATGGTCCCATGGCTTCTAAATGTTAGAAGCTTTCCAAATGCACATTTGATACAATAATTGTGTGAAAGCTTAATAAGAACATACATTCTCAAAATAATGATGACCCCAATGGGTTATGTAACTCAATTACTGAAATTTACTTTGCACATGATTCAGTAGGATTTCTTCTTTTTTTATTTATTTTTAATGTTTGTTTACTCTTGAGAGAGAGAGAGAGACAAAGCATGAGTGGGGAAGGTCAGAGAGACAGGGAGACAGAGAATCTGAAACAGGCTACAAGCTGTCAGCACAAAGCCTGATGTGGAGCTCAAACCCATGAACTGTGAGATCATGACCTGAGCTGAAGTCAGACGCTTAAATGAGCCCCAGGCTCTCCCCTCCACCTTTAAAAATTTTTTTTCTAATGAGTGGGATTTCTTCTGAGCCTTACTTGGTAATACAGAGGAGCACCACCATAAAACATTGAGATGATCACAATTATATTTCTATAACACTATATTCCTATCCAGATACGAAGTTATTACCATTTAGGTTAAATCTTGAAACTTATCTTTAAGTTAAAAGCTACTCTCATCAATAAGAAAAGAAGGCTTCTTCTCCCTCCAATCCCTGAAATTCATGAATTTGAGTTATTATTCAAAATTCATTGAGAACTGAACTTAAACATATTTTCCTGTATCTTTATAGTCATGGCATTAAAATAAATGTACAGTCAAGTTTTATTTATGGGTAGGATAGTGAAGAATGGAAGAGAGAAGAGAATCTAATTGTGCACTGACTTCCAGAGGCTCCAATATTTGTATCATGTCTTGCTTTCTCTGTAAGCAACTGTATGACACTTTTTCTCAAAGTACTAAATTAATCTTGTAGAATTCTCCATTTAATGTCAAGTAAAATATATAGGTGAAGGACTGAATTACAACTCTTGAATATTTAATATGTGGAGAGATAAAAATTTATCAGACAAGTTGTTACTAAAACAATTACTGGTCTCAAACTGGAAGTATGTTTATGTCCTTAGAAAAGGGACACAGAAGTGGGACATTGATCCCCAAAGCCTTGATATTCTTGAAGTATTTGTTCACTTCCAAATAGAACTTCCCTATTTACGGAGTTGTTTTCTAAGTATGCTATGAATGTTGTGTCACATCCTTTCCAAAGTAGGTTTTAAGAAGAAAGAAGGAAAGAGAACACAAAGAAATCAGGTAAATCACCCTTACAAGAAGAGGAATGGCACGGATTCATAAGAGAAATATACCTACTGCACAATTTCTACCAGGTTCAGCCTAGAGATATTCCAAATCTTTGGCAACAAGTGAATCACCAAAAAAAGTCACTCAGAAACAAGAGAGATTCACTAGTGAATTGAGGTGTTTTGAAAAAAATGAACCCTTGCAATCTTTTTTTTCTTGCCAAATATGATAGTTTTTTCACAATTTTCTACAGTATGCCTCTATTTCTAACAAATATCAAATCTAAAGAATAAAAGTTATTGATTATTTATGCTCATGTTCTGTGACATAGAGGTATTTTTCTTGTTCACTTATATTTGGACTTATACTTTGGTAATAGTTTAAGATGTTGACTTTTATTTTCTTACTTGCACTCATCATATTTTCCTTTCTGCTCAGGACAGCAGACTTTCTGCCCACTGTTTCCAAACCCTGTGGCCTCAGAGTGGGAAATGATAGACAGAAGCTGTGAAGTGAGGTAGATTTGACAACCAAGGCTGGCGTGGCTCCAGGTCTGGGAAAATGACTTAGACCTGTGCAAGGTTGCTTTCAGTTTGCTTTACTACCAAGCCAAAATCTACTGCAAAGGACAAATGCAGGATTAGTATATGAGTGAGTGGATGTCTCTATCCTTGGGTGCCTGTGCCTACATAAAAGTGTTTTGTGAATTCAGAGGTCTTACAAACCTGCATGAAATGAGGAATCCACCAGATGAGAGGAGCTCAGAACTGTGGACTCCCTCCCTCAATTCTATTCCAAGCCACAGAAGGATAGGGACTGCGGTGGCCCTCGTCTCTATACAATTTATCAATTAAGCAGATTCTCACTTGGCCACAGTTATAAGCTTCCAAGTTCTTTTTCTGACTTCAATACATCATCAGGCCTACTTGCAATTTTTACTTAGTGGTCTTAGCTATATGAGACTAAAAAGGTATTTTTAACAAGGAGGAGAATTGATGAGAAGCAGAGAGGAAAAAAGGAAGGAAATCGATGGATTCTTTGCTTATAGTCAGGGCAGCTCACCAGGAATGTAACGTAATCCAGAGAAAAATACCTATGTCAAGAATGCAAGTTGATAGAAATAAAGAACTCCATGTTTCAAAGAGCAGCAGGGACCATCTGCATTTGGAGAGGCCAAGCTGGGTCTTGAAGTCAGTACTGGGCAATGTGGAGGTAACCCTGGGAACACAGCCTCAGCAGAGCACGGTGTAAGATCTCAGAATCACAATACAGAACTCAATGGCAGAGGTAGAGGCTAAGCCCGTAAGTAACGTGTTAATTTTTTTTAATCCACCCAACAGAACGGAGGCTTAGAATCTAAAATTAACTTTCAGAAGATGAAATTATATTTCTTTAACACCTGAATCTGTGAACTGAGCTTTATGTGTCTCATGCTCGCTAATTATTTTCTGTATTATATTTGTAGAGTTGACTCAGCTTACCCTTGAACTTAGTCCTCTTCAATTTTTCCTCACTGAATTTTAAAGGTACTTTTTAATTTGATCTTCTTATATAAAGTCTATGCTGCCATACCCCATTCGTTGTTGCAGCCAGTTTAACTAAGCATAGCTCCTAGTCTAGCATTCAGACATATGATACAAACACGCACAGATGTGCTCATTTCTTACCATGAATAAAACTGAAAGCATTGTATGATATTTATCTTTTATTTTCAAAAAACCACATCGGATCACCTAAATTTCCTTAGGTAAATATTTTAGTGCTATATGTAATGGGATCACTTTACATATTGAATATTTAAAAGAAATTTCCATTAGGATAGTACTGACTTCTTCAAAGAATGAGTAGCAAAGTGTAGAAATTGGAACATGAGGCCTTTTCAGTCATATTGCACCATACTATAAAAAAAGCTTTCTTCTTTGAATTGTTACTTTTTCCTAGCAAGAATAGTACTGTGTAAATGTCATCTTAAAAATATATTGCATGCATCAATGTCAAGGCTGTATTATTTTTTTTCATATGGAAGAGAATGAGTCTCATAAGAGTTACCATCATTATAGATTCTCCAAGATGACTTGGGGATGTCTGCATGGACCCTTAAACTGAACACGAATTTCTTGAGATACTTTTATTGGCAATTATACTGTGAAATCCTTGCCTTGATTGTAACATTTGCTTTTTAAGCACACTTGGAAATATTTATTTCTTAAAAGAAGCTTAAAAAATCTCAAAAAAATGATCAACAATTTTAAATATAAATAAATAAACATATATATGTGCTTAATGTGTATGTGTATCTTTACAGAAAATATAATGTTAGAATGATGTCAGTGATTGCCTATTACTTTAATATTTAGAGTGGTGTGAGATACATGATTTATATGTTCAACACAATATTTTTGCTTTTTTCTTAGTGAACAAAATATAATACTATGAGCTATACACATAGTTTGAAAGTTTGGAAATTAAAAAATAATGTGAAATCCCAATGGTGAAGGACTTTGAATTTTTATTTACTATAAATTCATAAACTGCTATATCTAAACATAAAATTAAATTTGGATTCACTGGATTATTAAAAACATATCTAATATTTAACTACATTCTTGACATGAATCTTCAAACCTGTGTAAATTAAACTGACTGAAATGGAAGATGCACACAATGGTTACATATCTCTATACTGAATAACCCTGGAACATTACCAGTGGTCAGAGGTCATTTCTGTTGAGGGGAATGGGTGGCTCTGCTTTTAACCAAGGATATGTATGTCTCTGTATGTCTGTGTACTTGGGTTTGTTTATATCTAAACTTGTGATTTCCAAGATTGTTCTACTTAAAAATATTATCTCCCTCTGTGCCCATGAGTTTATTCATACTTGTCAACCAATTTGTCTCAATTTTGGGTTTAGAAAAATGGTCACCACAGGCATATAACCTCTAGGTAACATTTGAGCCATCCTCTTTCCTATTACTGCACATCTGGTTAACACCTAGCATACGAATTAGATAGAAGACACTCCCAAAGTGAGGACTCTCTCAGAATAGGCACATAAGGTCGGATAAACATTTGATACTTGGGTCATGAGCACATGCTGTGCACCAGAGAGCAGAGCATCAATCACTGTATGGTAGACATGAATTTGGACCTAATCCAAACAGAGGTGAACTAATAAGATGTCACTTGGAGCAAGGTCTCGGAAAGATTGTAATCCAAGAGCATTTAAACGTAAGCATACAATTTGTGTTTTGATTTTTAAGCAGAACACTTTTCGCAGCAGATTTCAAAGTAGCCCCATGGCAATACAGTGTTTTTGTCACTTTGAAAAATAGTCTTATTTAACAATGAACACAAATTTCTGGGTAAACAAAGCTCACTTAAGATAAAGCTAATGAGGCATTCAGTGAAGAAGAGAATATGTGAACATTATAAGGAGCTGGAAAGAAAGGAGCTCTTATTCTTGGAGTTCAGGATACACAGAGTAATAGGTAATGCAGTTAAGGATCCGCTTTCTGAGTGCCTTCCATTACCATCACCTCCCACCATGCGTGCGCCCTCAGACACCTATCATACATCACAGAGTAAATTGTTGGTTGGAAGACTACAAACAAATGAGACATAATATTCTACCTTGGAAAATATATAGTCAGAATCTAAGGAAACGGTCTCCATACAAACATGAAAGGGACTCTGAATTTTTTTTTAAATATTTTTATTTATTTCTAGGAGAGAGAGAGACAGCATGAGCAGGGGAGGGTCAGAGAGAGAGGGAGACACAGACTCTAAAATAGGCTCCAGGCTCTGAGCCGGCAGTCAGCACAGAGCCCGACGCGGGGCTCGAACCCACGAACCGCGAGATCATGACCTAAGCGAAAGTCGGACGCTTAACCGACTAAGCCACCCAGGCGCCCCTGGGACTCTGAATTTTTACAGGAAATGCTCATAGTCAGTAAGAAACTTCAGTTTCTGTGAGGTATAATAGCATATCTACAGAAGG
Organism: Hyaena hyaena; assembly: GCF_003009895.1. Classification (NCBI taxonomy): domain Eukaryota; kingdom Metazoa; phylum Chordata; class Mammalia; order Carnivora; family Hyaenidae; genus Hyaena; species Hyaena hyaena. The sequence goes on from NW_024082465.1 coordinate 184,881, forward strand.
TGATTGTCAGTGGATCTTTAATGATTACAGTGCTTTATTTTTCAAAGCATCTCCCTAAAATGCAGAGCCATGCGATCAAGGCAACTACAAGACCTGAAAAAAAGTTAGAATCATCTTTTATTTAAGTATTGCATGCAAGGGAAAAAAAATAGCCTGCTTAGTGCATTGGGATGAAATGCCACCAAAGATGTCTAAAAAACTGGAGATGGTATTAATAGTTTCAAAAACACAATGCCCTTTACTCCATAGCCAAGCTCCAGTGCTGCGTTGGCTGCATAAAGTAATGAAAGTGAAATTACTATTAGACAAAATGGCCTGAAATATAATGTCACAGTCTTTCCTCGGAGCCAGAGTCACTAAAACAGTTGAAATTCTCAGTTGTTTAACACACTGTGCTCACACTTTGGGTTGGTTGCATAAAACCTGACTTGCAAATTTTCCCCAGAGGGAAAAATAAAACACTCACATAGCCTCAAAAATCAGTAGGACTAAAATGTTACTTTAAATTTTAAATAAATATACTGTATCCATCTAAAGGCCAGATGTGTAAATCTTAATGTTCCTGCCAAAAGAGATTGAAAAGAGAAAAGGTGACTGCTCTGTTGTTCATATGTCTGTCCCTTTTGTTTATTTTCACACAACTAGCAAACTATCTTTCATTTGTTTACAGTGCATCGTGATGAATGTTCCAGTAACATAAGCATACAGAGAAGTCAAATCTTTTTTTTTTTTTTTTTTACAAATAGTTTATTGTCAAATTAGTTTCCACATAACACTCAGTGCTCATCCCCAAAGTGCCCTCCTCCATGCCCATCCCCCCCTCCCCCCCACAT